>NC_068937.1:126424817-126567317 GCF_016801865.2 Culex pipiens pallens
GGAAGCGAAAAATCTCACAGAATGACATATCAAGGGTTAATATCCCTTTTACCATCCAAAAAGTGGGACGTAGTACCAACTCCCCAACGACGACGACAGCTTAGCAAAGCCAAATGATTTCCGTGCTGTGACTGTTGAACTGAATTGAAATGTCCTGACCGATAGAGGAAAACAGGGAGCACCCCCCGCACCGGTCGCAAGGGTTAATGGGAGAGCAATTGTCAGAATAATGACTGGAGTGTGTCAGTCGATCAAATCAAAGCATTATGGTCTCTGGTGCCGGGGTGAAGTGATTGTGGTGCCTTGCGTTTTCCACAATGATTGTTTTGGGAAATGTGGTTATGGGTGGGTGCCCACCGAAATTGGGCTTTTGAACTGAATAATGATCGTACCAAATCAATTAATTTTGATGGAAATTGAGTGATTATGGTCGAGATTTTATTGAATTGGATTTTAGTTCAAACTTCAAATTAAAAAACCAATATTGAAAAAACATTTGATAAAATAACTCATAAAGAACAAAAAATTAACAAATTAACAAATTAACAAATTAACAAATTAACAAATTAACAAATTAACAAATTAACAAATTAACAAATTAACAAATTAACAAATTAACAAATTAACAAATTAACAAATTAACAAATTAACAAATTAACAAATTAACAAATTAACAAATTAACAAATTAACAAATTAACAAATTAACAAATTAACAAATTAACAAATTAACAAATTAACAAATTAACAAATTAACAAATTAACAAATTAACAAATTAACAAATTAACAAATTAACAAATTAACAAATTAACAAATTAACAAATTAACAAATTAACAAATTAACAAATTAACAAATTAACAAATTAACAAATTAACAAATTAACAAATTAACAAATTAACAAATTAACAAATTAACAAATTAACAAATTAACAAATTAACATATTAACAAATTAACAAATTAACAAATTAACAAATTAACAAATTAACAAATTAACAAATTAACAAATTAACAAATTAACAAATTAACAAATTAACAAATTAACAAATTAACAAATTAACAAATTAACAAATTAACAAATTAACAAATTAACAAATTAACAAATTAACAAATTAACAAATTAACAAATTAACAAATTAACAAATTAACAAATTAACAAATTAACAAATTAACAAATTAACAAATTCACAAATTAACAAATTAACAAATTAACAAATTAACAAATTAACAAATTAACAAATTAACAAATTAACAAATTAACAAATTAACAAATTAACACATTAACAAATTAACAAATTAACAAATTTACAAATTAACAAATTAACAAATTAACAAATTAACAAATTAACAAATTAACAAATTAACAAATTAACAAATTAACAAATTAACAAATTAACAAATTAACAAATTAACAAATTAACAAATTAACAAATTAACAAATTAACAAATTAACAAATTAACAAATTAACAAATTAACAAATTAACAAATTAACAAATTAACAAATTAACAAATTAACAAATTAACAAATTAACAAACTAACAAATTAACAAATTAACAAATTAACAAATTAACAAATTAAAAAATTAAAAAATTAACAAATTAACAAATTAACAAATTAACAAATTAACAAATTAACAAATTAACAAATTAACAAATTAACAAATTAACAAATTAACAAATTAACAAATTAACAAATTAACAAATTAACAAATTAACAAATTAACAAATTAACAAATTAACAAATTAACAAATTAACAAATTAACAAATTAACAAATTAACAAATTAACAAATTAACAAATTAACAAATTAACAAATTAACAAATTAACAAATTAACAAATTAACAAATTAACAAATTAACAAATTAACAAATTAACAAATTAACAAATTAACAAATTAACAAATTAACAAATTAACAAATTAACAAATTAACAAATTAACAAATTAACAAATTAACAAATTAACAAACAAACAAATTAACAAATTAACAAATTAACAAATTAACAAATTAACAAATTAACAAATTAACAAATTAACAAATTAACAAATTAACAAATTAACAAATTAACAAATTAACAAAATTAACAAATTAACAAATTAACAAATTAACAAATTAACAAATTAACAAATTAACAAATTAACAAATTAACAAATTAACAAATTAACAAATTAACAAATTAACAAATTAACAAATTAACAAATTAACAAATTAACAAATTAACAAATTAACAAATTAACAAATTAACAAATTAACAAATTAACAAATTAACAAATTAACAAATTAACAAATTAACAAATTAACAAATTAACAAATTAACAAATTAACAAATTAACAAATTAACAAATTAACAAATTAACAAATTAACAAATTAACAAATTAACAAATTAACAAATTAACAAATTAACAAATTAACAAATTAACAAATTAACAAATTAACAAATTAACAAATTAACAAATTAACAAATTAACAAATTAACAAATTAACAAATTAACAAATTAACAAATTAACAAATTAACAAATTAACAAATTAACAAATTAACAAATTAACAAATTAACAAATTAACAAATTAACAAATTAACAAATTAACAAATTAACAAATTAACAAATTAACAAATTAACAAATTAACAAATTAACAAATTAACAAATTAACAAATTAACAAATTAACAAATTAACAAATTAACAAATTAACAAATTAACAAATTAACAAATTAACAAATTAACAAATTAACAAATTAACAAATTAACAAATTAACAAATTAAAAAATTTAAAAATTAACAAATTAACAAATTAACAAATTAACAAATTAACAAATTAACAAATTAACAAATTAACAAATTAACAAATTAACAAATTAACAAACTAACAAATTAACAAATTAACAAATTAACAAATTAACAAATTAACAAATTAACAAACTAACAAATTAACAAATTAACAAATTAACAAATTAACAAATTAACAAATTAACAAATTAACAAATTAACAAATTAACAAATTAACAAATTAACAAATTAACAAATTAACAAATTAACAAATTAACAAATTAACAAATTAACAAATTAACAAATTAACAAATTAACAAATTAACAAATTAACAAATTAACAAATTAACAAATTAACAAATTAACAAATTAACAAATTAACAAATTAACAAATTAACAAATTAACAAATTAACAAATTAACAAATTAACAAATTAACAAATTAACAAATTAACAAATTAACAAATTAACAAATTAACAAATTAACAAATTAACAAATTAACAAATTAACAAATTAACAAATTAACAAATTAACAAATTAACAAATTAACAAATTCACAAATTCACAAATTAACAAATTAACAAATTAACAAATTAACAAATTAACAAATTAACAAATTTCATTCAATGTAAAATGCAATCAAATAAAAACGAATGAATTATTTGATCATTAAACTGATTCGAATACAGTAACAATCCCCATTCCCCTCCAAAGCAAGCTCAGAAAAAATCCTTCAGGCTGAAAACGCCATTTTACCTGCTTCTTCTAAGACCTTTTCCCCACAAATCTTTACGACCATTCAGCGGTGTCACTTTTAATCAGAATACCTTCTTCCGGTGCTCTTAGTTGGTCCCATTTTCGCCGCTCTTAAGGCCTTTCGTTTATGACACTAATGCTAATCTGCGACCCCGTTTTTTTCTCTCTCTTTTTCCAGGAAAAACAAAAACATAACTGAAGCAAAAAAATACACACTCACACCCACAGCGGAAACACGCCAGAGACACCTTCTCACAAGCCACAAGCGTCATCTTGGAGGCGCATTTTCCTCCGATGGAAGGAAAAACAAAAACAGAGGAAAACCATCCCCCTCGAAACTAAAGTGAACCGCCGCCGTGGTTGAAAGTGGACACGTGAGACGCCGGGCACGTGTGGACGGGGGAAAAAAACAACAACAAACAGAAACACACTCACACAAACGAGAAGTAAAAATACAGAACATATCATCATGCTAGTGACACTGCTGAGATTCGTTTTCGTCGTCCTGATACTCGGTAAGTACGGTTTTGCGAAATTTCCCGCCCTTTTGACTAAAAGAAAAGTCAGGGAAAAAATCGTCAAAGACAAAGTTTTCCACCGTTCATTAAAGTTTTACCTGCTGTGAGCTCTATCTTAAGCTCGTCTAAAACTTCAAAGTAACAACGGAAGAAAAAAAACAACTCCCAAGGATAACCGCAAAAACAACACGGACGACCTTGAAAAAACCCGGCATGTTTTCCCTGCAGTAAGGTTTTTTTCTAGGCAGCTTTCACCACAAATTTTACCCTCCCTTTTGTTGTCCTAGTTGGGTGGTGAAAAGCATGCGCGTTGTGTATTCTAAGCTTTTTTTAGCGGGCGAAAAGCTCTCTGGATGAGATGGAGCTTTCAAGGATGCTTTCAGGATAACGGAAGCGACCACAGAGCTTCTGTGGCGAAAAGGGTGATGCCAGTGCTTTTAGGCGAAGTGTTGAGCTTTTTGGAGGTTGATTTTTTTTTGAAGCTTCGAATAAATACAGATAAGGACGAGATATTACAATTCAGGTAAGTGTAAAAAGCGTTTAGAACGATAAAAGCTTCTTCAAACGATAAAGCTTTTTGGAAGCTTTCACATAAAAAAGTTTCTAGAAAGTTCTGTGAAATTTCAGTAAAAGGATATCCTGGTAAAAGTTGATTTTTAAAGCTTATACTTTTTAAGCATCTAAGGATAAAGTGAATTTTTAAGTTCAATCATATCCATACAAATTAAGTATAAATTTTTAACTCGGATAAAAGTATGAGTTCCAGAATAAATGTGATTCAATTTTAAGTGCTGTAGAGGCAGTTTTTAGGTTAAAAAACATGTTATAATTTATTTTAAAACTGAACAGAGATCCAGATAATTTCCATTTTTTTATTTTAAAACTGAACAGAGATCCAGATAATTTCCAGAGATTCAGATTCATTTCTGATAATTTCTTTCATTTTAACATTTAACGATGGATCAACTATGGTCCCCTTGAAAGATGTCATGTAGGATGCTTTCTGTTAAGAAGAGCCGCGAAGTTAATTTTTGAAAAATGAATTAAAAATCTATTTTAATTCTGTTGCGGTCCTAAAAAGGGTCATTGTATTCAGAATAATAAGCTTTTTTGTTGTTAACAATTTGAGCTTTATTCTAGGAACTAATTTAGGGTGAGGCTTTCGAAGAAAAAAAAAGTTCTGACCACTTTCAGAGTAAGGTTTCGTTTTTAAAAAAT
This sequence comes from Culex pipiens pallens, assembly GCF_016801865.2. Taxonomy (NCBI): domain Eukaryota; kingdom Metazoa; phylum Arthropoda; class Insecta; order Diptera; family Culicidae; genus Culex; species Culex pipiens. Next base: position 126,430,076 of record NC_068937.1, read on the forward strand.
CAAACTCCAACCACAATATTCAGCTCTTTCGAACATTTACCATTGAAGCCGAAAGTATATTCAGGATTTTTTATTTCAGCTCATGGTCACATGAAAGCTCATGATAATGTGAAGTGTTATTTTTTGTTTTGGTTGAAAGATAAGGTGCTTCCCGATAAAAGTGTTTAAGAAAATCTAACTTTCCAAGAATATTTTTGGGATTTTATTTTCTGTTTTAGACATTTCCATGCATCTGTGCTCTCTTATGCTAACTAGACCAAATTCTATGCACCAGGTTGCATTTGGAACATAAAATTAGCACTACTAACGCTGAAAATGTTTAATTTTCGAGGGAAAAGTGAATGGGTGCACCCTCATTGTTCAACTACAGCCCAGACTTAATTATCAGAAGAGCAATTCTCTACGAAATCGATCTTTTTTTTTAATTTTAATTTTTGTATTTTTTAATCCGGCTGAAACTTTTATGGTGCTTTCGGTATGCCCAAAGAAGCCATTTTGCATCATTAGTTTGTCCATATAATTTTCCATACAAATTTGGAAGCTGTCCGTACAAAAATGATGTATGAAAATTCAAAAATCAGTATCTTTTGAAGGAATTTTTTTATCGATTTGGTGTCTTCGGCAAAGTTGTAGGTATGGATAAGGACTACACTGAAAAGAAAGTGATACACATTAAAAAAAATTGGTGATTTTTAATTTAACTTTTTGTCACTAAAACTTGATTTACAAAAAGCACTATTTTTTATGTGTTTTAGGGAACATCAAATGCCAAATTTTCAGAAATTTCCAGGTTTTGCAAAAAATCTTTGAACGAGTTATGAACTATTGAATCAACACTGATTTTTTCAAAAAATCGAAATATTGGTCGCCAAAATGTTTAAACTTCATTTTACGATGAAACATCAAATATAAAAATAGTTTTTTTTTGCAAATCATGTTTTAGTGACAAAAAGTTAAATTAAAAATCACCAAATTTTTTTACCGTGTATCATTCTTTCTCAGTGTAGTCCTTATACATACCTACAACTAATGATGCAAAATGGCTTCTTTGGGCATACCGAAGGCCCCAAAAATGTTTCAGCCTGATTGAAAAATACAAAAAAAAAATCGAATGACCGAAATCTGAGAGAATTGCTTAAAAGGCTTTTCATCTCAAATCCCATTTTTTTATCGAAATTTATATTTTATAAAACACCCTAATCGTGAATCAAGCTTATTTTCAACCAAACCTAAAGTTGACTCATCTAATTGTCATGAGTTTCCGTTTGTAGATGAGTTCCATTAAAAATTCTGAATATTTGTTTGGCTTTTATGGACATTTTTAAAGAAAGAGTTGAATATTTGATTCTAACCATATATTTTCTTGAGAAATGAAACAAAATTCAAATACTAAGCCTTCTTTTAATTTGATCAGTATTAAAAAAAAATAACTGAAATCCAGCCTGTACATACAGTCCTTGTATGTGGTAGTTTATTCATTTTTTATTCCCATAAAAAAATGGGAATTTTGTTTTTGAGGATACGCTTAAATAATTTAAAACAATATTTGAAACACGTCTACTTGAGCTGTTTCTAACACGCCTGTACAGGATAAAGCCGCATTTAAAATCTTGCATTAAAAAAATATTAAAAACCTTGATATTATTTTCCGGAGTTTTATTAACTTGATTTCTTTAAATAGTGTGGTAATCACCACCACTACATTCCCAAGTTACATGCTAAACAGAACGACCGTTTGTGTCTCTGTTTCGTATCGTCCTTCGTTACACGCACTTAATGCGTGTTGACGATGCGCATGAGCATGTGGCTTGGAAATGCAGGAAGTAACCGTAATAAAGTTTTATTACGGTTCGTCTAGCGTCGGCGTGGGATTAGGACTCCCGCCGACATTTAGGGTCAGATGTCGGTTCTCAGAAGTGTTGTAGGTAGAGAACCGACTGTAGAATTGTAAAATAAAGTTAGTCTTAAACGAACCTTCAGAGAGGAAACATATCCTCGTATTTATTCAATAATATCACTGCCCGAGCCAAATCTCTACATTGGTGGCAGCGCTTAAAGAACCACGCCGGTCTTTAAGATTTTTTTTTTAACGTGTGCGAGACGGTACAAAATCGCAAGTTAATTTTGTGGTTCTGCGTATTATCGGAGGTTAAATTTTGTCCGGCCAGCAAAATCAATTGGTGCACTAGTACGACGCCATTTGGATCAGCGGTGAAATTCATCAAGCGACCGTAGGAGTCTGGATAATTTGAAGCAGAGCACCAATGGTCGGCGTCATCGTAATCAACAACCCAAGAAAACGGAAATAACTTGGGAAGGACGTAATCAACGCATCGAATACGAGCGTTGCAAGGCTGGAATCTGCTACGACAATATTAGCGGTGCAAGCGCCTGCAAGTGCAGTGCAAGTGACTGAATAACGTCATTCATCGTGATCATCGCAGCAGGACGTCCAAGGAACATCCCAGAATTTTTGATGCAACCAAAGATCATCGCAGCAGGACGTTCAAGGAACATCGAATTGGAGCATCGATCGGTGGATCCAACAGTGGACAGCAGGTTAGGGTTTTTAACTTAGAATTATTGTTTCTTCATTTTTTCAAAATGTTTTTTGATCGCAGTTATGCATTCAATATTATTCCTGAGCTTACAGGCCAGGATAATTTGGAAATTTTTCTTTGTCAGTGCGACTCTATTTATGAAGAGTTCGGTAAAACTGATTGTGAAAAGAGTCTTTTGGCCATAATCAGGCGAAAAGTTCCAGTTTCTATCTGGAGTTCCCTGAGAAAGTGCAGTGATTACACTTCAATTAAAGAAGTTTTATTATCAAAATTTGGAGATGACACTCCTTTGAGTATACTTCTACATTCAGTCACGACGATATTTCAAAATTCGTCAGAATGTTTAGAGGAATATTTTTATAGAGCTCAAGAGTTATTTAATAGAATACTCTTGCGCACTGAAGTTATATTAGAGGGATCGTTTAAGGACTCCAGGGAATTAGACCCTGTAAAAAAAATTTACAATACTTTAATGGTTGAATCATTTATAAAAGGAATAAATGATCAACATTTTAAGATTTTGCTTTTGACAAATAGTGTAGAAAATTTGGAATCAATTTTCGATTTTATTAAAAAATCTAAATTAATTATTGATTTTACTGCAACAGCTCTTCCTAATGATAATTGTCAAAATAATGATAATAATTTCACATCATTTCACAGGCAAAATAATGACATTTCAAAAATTAAAATAGGACAGATTACTGTAAAATCACGTGCTATAAAATGTTATTTTTGTCGAAAAATTGGTCATCGTGAACGCAGTTGTAGGTTCAAGAAAAAAATTATAAACTACAATAAAGCGTGTAAAAGTGAATTTGATGAAACTCAAACAAATAAAATTGGTTTCATTCACACAAAACAAAATTGTTTTGAAACTCCTCCAGATATTTCTGTTGGAGATTTAATAAGAAAATTGGACATGAAAAAGTCTAAATTTAAAACAAATTTTTCAAGTAGTAATTCAAAAATGGCAATAATAACCAAAGGCAATAAAAACTTAGTTAACATTGATGCATTTTCAACGTTTAGTTGATGCTCAATATATTTTCAAAACTATTTACCTTTTGGTATATAACCCTGCTAATTCAAACTGACTCGATTTGATTTTTTTCACAGCGTGCAATTCTTAACAAGATAATTATTCGAACAAGCCTGTCGAGCTTGGCGTATGCAGTCATACCTTTAAAATGAGGTCCCTGTACTTCCATATAATTGTGTCTTGATTTAAGAACGAGTTCGAGCAGCATTAATAGAGATATTTTGTTGAGGCAAAACATTCTCTTCGTGTTTCTGCTCATGAAGAATTCCATAACAATGGCTGGAGTTATTAAAATTCCAATAAGACTATGAAAACCATAGCAATTGTCCGTGTTATGAAGTGGCATTAATTGTCAATTTGAACTAGAAACAGCCATGTATGATTGTTAAGAAGTTCAATTATGTTCCCAAGTAGAAGGAACAGGGTTCCAGAAGATTGATACTAACAACTATTGTTGTGAAAGTTCAACTTTTGAAGTTATGCGTTATTAAGTGAGTTCAGTAAAAAAAATCGAATACATAAAAACATTCAATCAATGACTTCTTGCGTTAGTTCTTTGTTTCTTCATTATAGTTTTTGTCCCAAATATAAAGAATCCCTACTGAAGATATTAAAAAGAGAAAATAGTCTCTGTAATTATGATTTGGTTTAAGTACTTGATAGTACTTCAAACCAAAATTTATGGGGGAAGGGATACCGGTGTATCACCCTGTTTTATTTTAATTAAATTATTATGAAAGTTTAAAACTGGTAATCAAACATAAAAAAATGAAGTAAATAATAATAAAATAGTCAAAAAATAAGTTTCAGGACAATCATAAATAAATAAGATAAGTTTCAACAATATAAGTCCTTAAATTTAAACTCAATTCTTTGAAGCATGAAAGTAAACAGTAATTGTTCAGTTAAAGTTAACACAAAGTTTGAAAAATACATTGCTTCACAAATAATTAAATATCATTTCAAACAAAAACTTTTACAAAAACAGAAAGGTTTTCTAGTTGGAAACAAATATGTAAACTATTATACGACTGGTTGAAACAAAATAAGAAAAAAAGATCAACTAACAAATGTTAGTAAAAAATGTTATCACATTTTTGTTTATAGGGGTGAGTGATGTGGTAATCACCACCACTACATTCCCAAGTTACATGCTAAACAGAACGACCGTTTGTGTCTCTGTTTCGTATCGTCCTTCGTTACACGCACTTAATGCGTGTTGACGATGCGCATGAGCATGTGGCTTGGAAATGCAGGAAGTAACCGTAATAAAGTTTTATTACGGTTCGTCTAGCGTCGGCGTGGGATTAGGACTCCCGCCGACATTTAGGGTCAGATGTCGGTTCTCAGAAGTGTTGTAGGTAGAGAACCGACTGTAGAATTGTAAAATAAAGTTAGTCTTAAACGAACCTTCAGAGAGGAAACATATCCTCGTATTTATTCAATAATATCACTGCCCGAGCCAAATCTCTACAATAGTCATATATCAGTCAATTTCCGACCAAATGTAACCAAATCGTCATCTTGTGAAGGAGCTATTAGACTATGGCAAACAAACAAAGTCGCATTTTTTTGTGTGTGACAGTTTGCCGAACTCGCAAACATAGCCAAATGCATGCAAGCTGACATTTCTGCAAACAAACCCAGGCAAACCGCCGAACTGTCACAAAATTTGGTTGTTTGTGAATTTGTTTGTTTGTTTGTCGCACTTTTTTGAGCAACTGAAATGAAAAATTTCATAACCTTCAAGGAAACTGAAATCAATGTAAGCTCATTCCGATTCTTTGAAATTTTACCGATTGATGAAATTTTTTTTTTTAAGTTTGTTCTCATCCATTTCAACAATTTATTTACAATTTCAAAAGTCAGAATAAACAAATCACCTCATGAATGACCTAAAAATTAAAGTTGCTGACCGATTAAAGTCTCCAATGATTCAACGACGTTCCTTTTCTTACTGATACAATCGTTCAAGAGGAATCGTCCCAATAAAATAGAGCAACATTGTGGCACAACTGAAAAAGAATTGTCCTTTTTCCCCGCCATCAACCAAAGGACAAAACGATCACCCTTCCCTTCCCTTTGTATCCTTATTGAAGTTAGGAGCAAAAAAAAAAGGCAAGAAAAGAAGGAAAAAGTGAGTTTGTAATAAAGTAAACAGCTCGAGCAGCCGGGACACGCGAGCTAAATTAAAACTAATTAAATTCAACTATTTCGCTGGCGGGACAGTTGAAATAAAAAGAGTCATTATCACTCGCGCTGATGGTCATTGCTGATGTCCTTTAGCACCTTCTACCACCGTGGGATGGAGTCCTTGGGAGGGTGGGAAAGCTGGGTGAAAGTGTGAGATGAAGTTGATTAAAATGTGTCGAACTTTTTGTTTTATTTTTTGTGACGATAGCTTTTAAATATTAGCAAAAGAATTTTGATGTTTTATTACAAGAAAAGAGAAAATTTCATTCATGTTTTCTATTGAATAATGTATTTATGAAAATTAAAACAAAATAACTTAAAATGAATAATTGAATCGTTATCTAGCGATTGCAAACCATCCCCCGAATTTCCCAAGGATTAAAAAAGTTTCCGATTTCAATCTACGCGCAGCTCAATTACGTCCAATTATGCTTTGACGAGCTGAAAAGAGGCGTATTTCACCATCATTACCAACCCCCAACCAAGGGGCATCACTTTCCCGCGAGTGAGACCACTTAATCCGCCCAAGCTTAAATCGTCATGACGCTTCACAGTAACGAGGAGCGTTTGAAGAGTTTTTCCCGGAGGAAAAAAAAACTGCGTGAAAATTATGCCCTCTAATCCTCGGGACTGGTCCTGGCCGTGCTGATACCGTCCGTCAGCTGAGACTCGGAAGAAAAGTTCTTCGTGGACAACAGCAAGCTGATAATAAAACGTTCAAGCCCTCGTGGAAGAGATTAACCGTTGAGGTTGTGAAAATGATGACGAACCTACAACACGTGGCTGTACTAGTTGCGTTTGGCCGGAATCATATCCCCCGGGGGAAATGAATTTGTCACAGTCGTCAGTTTTTACTCGGAAAAGTGTCCATTTTTACCCTTTTGGGTTGCGAAAGTTGGTCTCCACGTGTAGCGCACCGATTAGAGTGGAAAGAACTAATTGGCTTCATGTAACCCTTAGTGAACAATTCTCTAAAATTCATCATTCATCGTTCAACGTCATGCAACAAGATCACAACACCAGCAGCCAGGGTCAAGCAAAGTTGAAACAAACCTGTTTGACAGATATAACCGTGCCAGTGGAACAAGTTTCAGTCCATTTTTGAGGACTTCTCACGCATCAGCGAGTTTCCTGCGAGTGTTCACGTGGGCAGATTTTCAGGGACTTTTTGCCCAACTGCCATGTTTCAGTGTTTTTTCTAGCAGCTCGCCTGTGTTATCAGTACTTGGACACTGTCGTCATTGGCTAACTGACTGACTGGTATTTGCTCAGCCACGTGGAAACCTGCAATGTGGGACTGGGTGTAATGATAACGGAATGAGATTTCGGTTCGCTGATGGATAAGTTAAATAAGTTTGGATGGGACTGTTGAGTAATACTGGTGGTTGGGGGCTCTGGTTGATGTTATTTACTAATTGAGTTGATGTTATTTTACAATTAACTTTAAAAGTAATTTTGTTCAATGCACGAGAAAGAACACAACAGAATCTATATTTATTCCAAAACTATCCACATTCCGTTTCCATTTCACAAACCTTTCAAATATTAAATCATTTCCGGACATTCCCTGAACATTTCATAAATATTGGTTGAACACACCAAGAACACACCACAAGTTTTGAGTTTTATAATATCCAAGTTTAGTCTGACATTGTCGTCAGCTTTTTCGTTGTTAATATTATAATTTATTTTAACAATAAATAACTAAAAATCCTTCTTAAAAATTGCGACATCAAATTAAATGACTGTTGCCATAGTTTTCAAAGTTATCTGAAATGTCTCAATAATTTTACGGAAAAAACATTGGAAAATTCATTAAAACAAAATTTCCTTGGTATATTCCATTGGCAAACATGATTACAAAATAATAATGTAAATTTTGGAAAAAAAAAATGCTGAAGATGGAATCAAAATTTGTAGATTGTTTGTTTTTCCAGTTGCTAAACTTATCCTCACTTTCAGAGGTATATATTTAGGATTAATATTCTGATTTTTTATTAAAAAATAATCATAGCAAAAAAATATAAAGGATACAAAATTAATTACGAGCCATCCCAAGTAACATTTTTAAACCAACTAGCCACCACCTAGTTTTATTGAGGTTTTATGATAGCATCTTGATTGCTTTATAGTTTTATTTAGGCATTCACCGCAACCAATAAGCAAGAGCTAATTAGTAGGTTCTAACAAGGTTTTATGCCTCGGACATAAAACCTTGTGACAATAAAAGCTAAATGGCTTTTAATAAGGTTTTATGAAAGTTTTAAGAGAGTCTTGAAAACCCAATGGCAATGTCATGCCAAACGGTTTTATCGCATGCTTTTTTAAAACCCAGGGTGTTTTAGCTGTCAAGTGCCAATAGGCATGCAAAAAGCTTACTTAAAACCATAAGCTCCTGAAAAAGCATTTAAAGCGGCCAATTAGCAGTGCATAAATATGGCGCTGAACGCGTGTTCGGATTGAATTTGATTGACCGCCATCTTGGTTGAAAAAATAGAAAACTGAAAAATTTGATTTAAATTTGATGAAAACACACATTTATGCTGAATTTCTGGTATGATTGATATAGCGATAAATGTTTAAAAATATTTTGAACATTTTTTTCAAAGAATTGCAATACAATATTTTTTAACATTAAACACTATGATTACAAAATATTGATTTTTGATGAAGCGAGTTGAATTTTTTGGCTCTATCTCCCCTACATTTATCAATAAAATTTCAACCGCAGCTGAATTTGAGCCATCAATTGCGAGAAATAAGCTTTCAAATTATTTGGATTACCTCTAATATCTATTATTTATCATCGCCATTTTTGACAACCATCTCCATAATTTCATTTGGCAAGACGAAGACTTATTTTTGCCAAAATAAAACCTATTTGGCATAAGACGTTTGAAAACGTATGAAATGTCATTTTTCCATAACTCCTGACTAGGTTTTAACAAAGGTTTTATCAAGGCTTTGAGGATGTTGTTAGGATTCAGTTGTAATGCCTTGAACTCCTATGTAGGTTTTATAAATAGGCCGTATCAACCTTTTGCGGAGGTCCTTTTGGGTTTAAAGTGGGGTTCATCAAGGTTCTGGGGAGTTTGTTACGACTAAGGGGTTTTAATGTTGGTTTTGGCTGATAGGTTTTATAGCGGTTGTGACAGCTTTGATAAAGCCTAAAATGTTACTTGGGATGGTATCAACATTGGAATGAAAAATCCGTTTTTTGATATCTCGTGACGGAGGTGCGGTACTACCCCTTCCATTTTTGAACATGCGAAAAAAGAGGTGTTTTTCAATAATTTGCAGCTTGAAACGGTGATGAGATAGAAATTTAATGTCAAAGGGACTTTTATGTGAAATTGTACGCCCGATTTGATGGCGTACTCAGAATTCCGAAAAACGTATTGTTCATCGAAAAAAAAAACACTTAAAAAGTTTTAAAACTGTGCCATTTTCCGTTACTCGACTGTACAAAATTTTGGAACATGTCATTTTAAGGGAAATTTAATGTACTTTTCGAATCTATATTGACCCAGAAGAGTCATGTTTTCATCTAAAACAAAATTTTTCATTTTAAAATTTCGTTTTTTTTTACTTTGCAGGGTTATTTTTTAGAGTGTAACAATGTTCTACAAAGTTGTAGAACAGACAATTACAAAAAAATGATATATAAACATAAGGGGTTTGATTTAAAACATCACGAGTTATCGCAATTTTACGAAAAAAAGTTTTGAAAAAGTTACTTTTTGCTTGGGACCATCCATAAACCACGTGGACACTTCAGGGGGGGGGAGGGGTTTGGCGATTGTCCACGATCCATACAAAAAAGTTTTTTTTTTGTATGAACAATTGTCCACGAGGGGGGGGGGGGGTTGAGATTCCCAAAAAAGTGTCCACTTGGTTTATGGATGGTCCCCTTATAAAATTAAAAAAAAATTTTTTGGAGAAATCTCTAATATACTGTTAAACAAAACTTTTAAAATATTTTTTAACGTGCAAAATCAAATTTGGAATTGAAAACAACTTAAGTTGTTACACCTATTTTTATAAAGTGCGCCGTTTTCAAGTAAAAGGAATTTTAAGATGATGTTTTTAAAAATAATCCTCCTCAGAAACTATTGAATCGATTGAATGTGTAAAATAAAACTTTTGTGAGATTTGCTATTTTTATTCTACAAAAATGTTTCCAAAATGAGAAGTTTCAAGAGAAACCCAATGCGTTTATTTTGTACATTTTCAAAGGTTTCGCTAGAAAAACACACTTATTTTAAACATTTTAAATGTTGGGCTCGATTTGAAATTTTCGAAATTATTTTTGTAGAAATGAACAGAAATTTGACAAAAGTTTCATTTTCTAACAATAAAATTCGATCCAAAAATTATGAGTTATCGCGAGTTGAAAAATGAGGGCGTTTTTCACAAAATTAAAGCTATATGAGCCGATATCTTAGCAACCAGCAGTTGATCAACAAAGTCAAGAAATTTTCAGTCCTTTGAAACATATCAAAAAGTTTCAAAAATTAAAAAAATATGTCTACGGATCGAAACCTACTACTTTACCGAAGACACCGAATCGGTCAGAAAATCCCATCTCAAGATACAGAATTTCGAATTTTCACATGTCCATTTTGTAAGACCAGTATTGTATGAATTCTATGGAAAAAAAAACTATTGGTGCAAACTGGCTTGAAACAGGGAATGCAACCCAAATGAAAAAAATACAACAAAATCAAAGTATTTAAAGGAATTGCAACAATTTTATACTTAAAGATAGCCTTAACTCTGTGCTTATCAAATGATAGAATTCGTTATAAATCCTAATCAATAAAATGACCAACCTATTTTCTATACCAAGCATTTTATACAACCTCTAAAACAATCCAATTCCTCATCGGTTTATAAACGTTCTACAATTTTGTTGTCAACCATAACATGACCGGAAGTGGAAGAAAAAAATAAAAAAATTCTACTATTTTTGGCCAACAAAAACTTTGTGTATAAATTGAGTGAAGAATATTTTTAGTTATATCTGGTCGATGATATACGTGGAAATAAGTTTATTAGATTAGATAACATTATTTCTAAATAAATGTGAAAAGCATGGACACGCCTCAGTGGTTTTGAAGTTTAAGACAAGATTATTTATTCAGCATTGAAAAGGTGAAAAAAATATATGTATGGAATGCTTATTCTTCTCTTCTTCAAATTGTGAATTATCCCTTGAAAATCCCTTGAATTTTAAGCGAAACATTAAAATTAGCTAATAAAATCTTTAAACTGTTCACAGAAAACTCTTATGTCACCCTTGAGGCATTTCCCTTCTCTTTTCCACCTTCCTCAACTAACTATGGCCCAAGAAATGCATCCATCTTTTGCAACCCTTTGTTGACTCGCAAATCCCTCGGTTTTCCTCCACCCTCTAAAAACACCCCTCCAAATCGACCTGTAAGGTGCAACGACGCAGCATAATTTATGGCTCCCTTCCCCACGCCCTCCCTCGTTACAAGCCCGTTGCCCCTACAGTTCTGCAATTTGCTGTTATCAAGGCAGCCCGCTCTCCGCTGCCTGCAAAGCTTCGAGAGTTGTTCCAAGTATTAAGGTAAAACGGTTCTTTTTCTCCTCATTTCACTGCTTCTCAGAAAGACGCCAAACTTTCAGCCGTCCAAAACCAAGGCACAAATACAAACTCACACACACACACACCCAGCCCGCCAAAGGCCTTGCGGGACATTCTTGGTTTGCAACTATGTGACACGACCAAAACCTCCAGACGCAAAAGAAAAGAGAAGAAAAAAAGGAAAACTTGCTGGAAAAGTGCATTCTGGCGGTGCAGTAAGGGAGGGAGGGAGGAAAATTTAACCTTCTCTGTGGGAAAAAAAGATCGACGACGGCACACAACCTTTGAGTTTCATAAATTTTCAGGTGACACGCAACCATTCACCGCCGAGAGTTGACTAACTCTTCTTACCGTTTGAGGTGGTGGGCTCTTGCTGGGCCATGGAATTTCGGAAAACTTTGGCGTGGCGATAACGTGGCTTTGAGCAAGCTGTTGTTGTTGCTGTCGTGGTGGAAAGTTTAGCATTGAATAGTTTGATGAAAGGGGTTTTTAGGGAAAAGCTTTGAATTGAGTTTGAACTTTGAATTGATTAAAAAGTAAAATTTAAGGTTGTTTAAATTAAATAGCCAAATAATCTTTACAAATTGTTAACATAAAATGGAAAAAATCTAGATTGTATTGAGAAAAAATACAGAAACCATCCTTTTTTCAAAATTTCAAGGTAGACAAGTTCCCAAAACACCATAAAAACCAACCCACAACAACCAACTATGTGAAAACCACACCTCAATCGCTCCTTCTCCCCTATTTCCCCGCCTAATTGTCCTCATCGCAAAATTTGAACCAAAAATTTCCCAACCCCCCACTAAAAACAACAACCGCCCTTTTCATCGGGAAAATTCGCGCTCCCGAGGTGAGACCCACTTGAAACTTTGCCCTCTCGGTCGAATTTCGCCTGATGCCCCCTCAACAATTAGACTCGAGTGGCCCCTTTCTCTCTGGTCGTCCTAGGACTAGTACCTAGTTTGCCACGGGTTCAAGTGGCCAAAAGTGGATTATAAATTTAATTTTATCCTCTTTTAGCTGGCTGCATTTTGAGCTGGGTTGCATGGAAATGCAAACAAGAGGGGGGGAGGTTGGGAAAGTTTTTCCTTTTTTTCGAGCAAAGGACGGCGAGGACGAAAGGTGGTTTATGGATTATGCGAGAAAAGAAGGTAAGAGTTTTTTTGGCTTTTGCACCTTTAATTTATGGGATTTTTTTTCGGAATAAATTTAGCAACCCCAAACTTGTACCCGTGCACAACTAAATATTCAAGCTGGGCTTGAAGTTTTGCACAATGTCTTGTGGTTTGGTAAAAGGTTGACCTGCTTTGCGATAGAAAACCAAAGTTTTTACCTCTTAAAAATGGCTGCAGTGACTGCACTGATAAGGGACGGAAAAGGGCATTATTTATTTAAAAAAATAAAGCTTCTGAAAAGACCAGTAAATCTGCTTTTTTTATACTTTTGATCAAATTTTACACGATTGAGCCTATTTTTTTAAATATGACAAAGACAAGTAATTTCTTTGCAAATATTAACCCTCTACTGCCTAAATTTTTTCCGAAAATGTTTATTTTTCCCGTGTTCAAGAGGTCATTTTGAGCCACTTTTGTTCTACGAAAAACTTAACTTCTCTTGTTTTATGTTTTTCTTGTTTCATTTTTAGTAGTTTAATTTGCATTTGTCTTGTTTAGTTAAAGTTTGTTTTTGGTAGTATTTGGCCTATTCTACCACCACCTATCATTACATTTTGCCTATCTAATTTTTTCATGTTTTTACAGTCACTTTTTAAGTTTTTTGCTTGTTTTCATATTTTTTGCTATAAAATGGCACCTTCCCATTAAAATTTTAAAAAATGCGTAGAGGCATAGTCTAGGATACTAGAAAAATTACTGCATACTTTTTTTTGACTTAATATATAGGAAATTTTTGTAAAAAACACAGCCCAACTTTGGCCCTTAGAAAAATGACATTTTTAAAAACATTGGCAAAGTCACATAAAACAAGTAAAACTTCCAACCCATTAATTTTCCGAAATTTTAAGAGTTCTTCTTTCCATTGCTTTTTATAGATCAAAAATTGGAGGAAAATGGATTTTTGGCGATTTTTTTAATCGAAGCCCGTCTAAAGGCGGGGTCAGGTTGTAGAGGACTAAGAAAAAGAACACGTTATTCTGAAGTTAAAAAGATTCAACGTCAAAGGAATCCTCTTAGTTTTTTTAAAAAAACTAAAAACAGAGTTCCAGAACTCAAACCATAAATGAGACAAATAAAATATTCAAAGGATCCTATGAAAAAATGCTTAATTTTTCAACAAAAAAAATATTTAAAAAGAGAAAAGTTCAAAAAATTCGTTGTTAATGTTTGTTTTATGTTTTATGTTTTATGTTTTATGTTTTATGTTTTATGTTTTATGTTTTATGTTTTATGTTTTATGTTTTATGTTTTATGTTTTATGTTTTATGTTTTATGTTTTATGTTTTATGTTTTATGTTTTATGTTTTATGTTTTATGTTTTATGGTTTATGTTTTATGTTTTATGTTTTATGGTTTATGTTTTATGTTTTATGTTTTATGTTTTATGTTTTATGTTTTATGTTTTATGTTTTATGTTTTATGTTTTATGTTTTATGTTTTATGTTTTATGTTTTATGTTTTATGTTTTATGTTTTATGTTTTATGTTTTATGTTTTATGTTTTATGGTTTATGTTTTATGTTTTATGTTTTATGGTTTATGTTTTATGTTTTATGTTTTATGTTTTATGTTTTATGTTTTATGTTTTATGTTTTATGTTTTATGTTTTATGTTTTATGTTTTATGTTTTATGTTTTATGTTTTATGTTTTATGTTTTATGTTTTATGTTTTATGTTTTATGTTTTATGTTTTATGTTTTATGTTTTATGTTTTATGTTTTATGTTTTATGTTTTATGTTTTATGTTTTACGTTTTATGTTTTATGTTTTATGTTTTATGTTTTATGTTTTATGTTTTATGTTTTATGTTTTATGTTTTATGTTTTATGTTTTATGTTTTATGTTTTATGTTTTACGTTTTATGTTTTATGTTTTATGTTTTATGTTTTATGTTTTATGTTTTATGTTTTATGTTTTATGTTTTATGTTTTATGTTTTATGTTTTATGTTTTATGTTTTATGTTTTATGTTTTATGTTTTATGTTTTATGTTTTATGTTTTATGTTTTATGTTTTATGTTTTATGTTTCTTGTTTCTTGTTTCTTGTTTCTTGTTTCTTGTTTCTTGTTTCTTGTTTCTTGTTTCTTGTTTCTTGTTTCTTGTTTCTTGTTTCTTGTTTCTTGTTTCTTGTTTCTTGTTTCTTGTTTCTTGTTTCTTGTTTCTTGTTTCTTGTTTCTTGTTTCTTGTTTCTTGTTTCTTGTTTCTTGTTTCTTGTTTCTTGTTTCTTGTTTCTTGTTTCTTGTTTCTTGTTTCTTGTTTCTTGTTTCTTGTTTCTTGTTTCTTGTTTCTTGTTTCTTGTTTCTTGTTTCTTGTTTCTTGTTTCTTGTTTCTTGTTTCTTGTTTCTTGTTTCTTGTTTCTTGTTTCTTGTTTCTTGTTTCTTGTTTCTTGTTTCTTGTTTCTTGTTTCTTGTTTCTTGTTTCTTGTTTCTTGTTTCTTGTTTCTTGTTTCTTGTTTCTTGTTTCTTGTTTCTTGTTTCTTGTTTCTTGTTTCTTGTTTCTTGTTTCTTGTTTCTTGTTTCTTGTTTCTTGTTTCTTGTTTCTTGTTTCTTGTTTCTTGTTTCTTGTTTCTTGTTTCTTGTTTCTTGTTTCTTGTTTCTTGTTTCTTGTTTCTTGTTTCTTGTTTCTTGTTTCTTGTTTCTTGTTTCTTGTTTCTTGTTTCTTGTTTCTTTTCGAAATTTTTCTTGTTGTCTCGATTTCAAATTTGTTTTGCTTTCAAACAATGCATTGTTTATTTACTCTGGCCTCGAAGCAAATAAAAACTTGTTGCCTCACCATGTCACAACACCACTCACAAGAATGCGTTGAAAGAAGTCAATTTTCCTCACCATTTCCCGCCACTTCAAAGAGAAAGCCACAATTTTCCGACAGCAGCTTTGAATGGGCCTTTGCGCAGTCAATCGTTGGGACGTTCCATTCAGCGCTAAAAACGACTTGATCGATGATGAAAGTGCCACTCATTCATGAGCTCTTTTTTGCCGTTGATTTCCTTTGAATCGGTATCGATTGAGAAACGCTTGAGCAAAGTTTCACTGTAACACACTTTTTTCCGATGGTAATTAAGTTAATGGTTTTGAGACAAGTTTCACCTAACTTTTTTTGTGGAAATTTCCTAAAGATAATTGAAGCATGACGAAGCTTAACGTGAAAACTGTTACTTCATAACTTTGCTCTAGGGAACAAAAAGTACCAACCCACAAAAAAAACGTAATTCTTTTCATGCCAACCGCCGGCCCGATAAACCTGTCCACACTGTGTTGATTTACGACACAATCTTTCGCTAATCTGACTTCCGCCATTTTGGCCCTGAAGGTGCGCGGGGGAGGGGAAACCACTTTTGAACCAAACTGCAGGACTAGTGCCAGCCAGGGGTCAAAAATGTCGTTTTAATCAGTTACTACCAACCACTTTGTAGGGGGCAGCTAAGGTGCACAAAAAAGGTCAAAATTCGTTAGGTAACACTGTACGCAAGACATTTTTTACATAAATCATGAGGATATTTTGAAAAATATTTGAAATCAAGTAAAAAATCTTCAAGAAAATAATAAAATCAAATGTTCATGATCGTACAAAAAAAGGAAATTTTCAACAACCTACCAACCACACCACCTTCGGTAGTGGGTAAGGTTATGGTATGACCACCCCCTTCTTCCCCCACCTGCTGCTGAGCAGCCACAAAGAAATTCAAAAGTTAAAGGGTAGAAAAATCGGTTTCAAGCGTAATCAAGTGCCACCTCAACCCGAAAGCAAATACACACCTGGCGGCAGAGTGTGGCGGCTGCGTGCTTCGGTGCACTTTTGGGAACTGTGTTGTTGTTCGTTCTGATGGTAAATATTGTTTAATTAGAAACGACGACGACGACTGCAGCTGCAGGTTATGTTGCAGAGTTCTAAAATTGGGCAGCTAAGCTATAATTAAGTGTCTGGACGGGTTTAATTTACGATCCGGGGTAAGCTTGCTCTAAAAAGGAAATTAAACAATTATCCAGGAATTTTCTTTTGAATTAAAAGTTTGAATAATGTGATTGTATTTGAAGAAGACGTAGAAGGAAGTGTTTTTTTAGCAAGGATTTTTTGTCATAATTGACATTTTTCCGAAAATATAATAATACATTTTTTAACGGCAAACACTTTTGACAGTTCTAAACGGTAAAACATGTATTAAATCGTCAGTGTAAAACACACAGCAAAAAATCTGATGGTAAAATCGCATTCAAAAGCATGCACATCAGCTTTGTGAGCAAAAGCATGTAATATTGTATGAGAAAACGTGTACACAAAAAGCATGCACGAAAGAAAAAAGGTGCAAGTGGTTATGTTCTACATGACCAATATGACAAAGAACTTTGTACAAAACTAAAAAAAAATCATGCTATTTTTATTTGCCAATTAATGTAATCATGAATAATTAACTCTAGTTAAATATTTTCAATCATTGGCACCTCTGTGGATATAAATTGCCAAAACACGAAAATATTGCCAACACAAGTATGGTTCGGCAAATGTATCAAAAACCATGAATTTTGATACCCATATTGCCCCAAGTGGAGGGACCGTGGTGTAGGGGTAAGCGTGATTGCCTCTCACCCAGTTGGCCTGGGTTCGATCCCAGACGGTCCCGGTGGCATTTTTCGAGACGAGATTTGTCTGATCACGCCTTCCGTCGGACGGGAAGTAAATGTTGGCCCCGGACTAACCTAAAAAGGTTAGGTCGTTAGCTCACTCCAGGTGTAGGAGTCGTCTCCCTGGGTCCTGCCTCGGTGGAGTCGCTGGTAGGTAGTTGGACTCCCAATCCAAAGGTCGTCAGTTCGAATCCTGGGGTGGATGGAAGCTAAGGTGTAAAAAGAGGTTTGCAATTGCCTCAACAATCAAGCCTTCGAACACATAGTTTCGAGTAGGAATCTCGTAATCGAGAACGCCAAGGCAATGCTGTAGAGCGAATAATTTGATTTGATTTTGATTGCCCCAAGTCGTATGGTTCGATAAATGTCCCCGGTAGAAACTTCCCTCAGGACCATGGCCACTCCGGGTGTGGCCAATATCCTACCAGTTTGGTCCCAACCCCATTGCCTTAAATCATTCTGGTTTTCGAGTAACCGTTCTAACAATCTTCGTTAGAACAGAATTCCTCCCAAGTTGGTGCATAACCTGTGTCTTTCAATGTGTGCATGTGTGTGTGAGCAATAATATTACCACCGTCGATCCGTCTCTGACGGATGTTCGGTCAAAACTAAAATTGTTCAGAGGCTATCACTTAGCTTATATAGTTCGCATGAAATGTGGCAACATGGTGCAAATTTTGCCTCGTCTCCTGTTTTCTTGGAACTGTCACGCGAGAATGTTCCACCATTGTTGCCACATTTCATTTGTTGCAGACCCCTTCCGCAGTACCAAGCATGCAACATTTTCGTAATGCGCGACATTTTTCGTTTTTCTGGATTGACACCTCACCAGAATAGAGCCCTTAGGACAAAGTTTTTTGTCAAAAACATATTTCGCATACACCAAAAATAATAACAACCAGGTGAAAGTCATATCCACATATCCACATTACCAAGTCCGCGTCCCAACCCTCTCGGGCAGTAGCTTTCCCCTTAGCCGTCACTACGGATCAAATTAGTTCTAGAGCATTAACTCCATGATGGCCGACTGGTTAGCGTCCCAGACCATCAATCTAAAGGTGTGAGTTCAAATCCCACCAAATTCTTAATGGTTTTTTGTTCATATTCAAAGTTCAATTCCTGCTTCCAAATTTTAAGGGAACCGACCGGAATTTGATCCCTGAACCTTCGGCTTTCGAGGCAGAAGCCGCAACCATTAAGCCACGGAGCTGGTTACATACAAAATTACATGCTTTTGTTCACAAAGGTGATGTGCATGCTTTTGCATGCGATTTTACACAGATATTTTTTACTGTGCATGTATAAGCTGGGACCGTGGTGCAGGGGTAAGCGTGATTGCCTCTCGCCCAGTCGGCCTGGGTTCGATCCCAGACGGTCCCGGTGGCATTTTTCGAGACGAGATTTGT
Source organism: Culex pipiens pallens (assembly GCF_016801865.2). NCBI lineage: Eukaryota > Metazoa > Arthropoda > Insecta > Diptera > Culicidae > Culex > Culex pipiens. Next base: position 126,448,685 of record NC_068937.1, read on the forward strand.
CTGATCACGCCTTCCGTCGGACAGGGAAGTAAATGTTGGCCCCGGACTAACCTAAAACAGGTTAGGTCGTTAGCTCAGTCCAGGTGTAGGAGTCGTCTCCCTGGGTCCTGTCTCAGTGGAGTCGCTGGTAGGCAGTTGGACTAACAATCCAAAGGTCGTCAGTTTGAATCCCGGGATAGATGGAAGCTAGGGTGTATAAAGAGGTTTGCAATTGCCTCAACAATCAAGCCTTCGAACACTAAGTTTCGAGTAGGAATCTCGCAATCGAGAACGCCAAGGCAATGTTGTAGAGCGAATAATTTGATTGATTTGATTTTTTTTTGTACAAGAACGATTTTCATAAAATAAGATATAAGCAACACAACAAAAAATCCAATGATTAAACCTTTCCTTTGTGAGAAAAATCACCTAATATAAGTTTTAAATTACCATTAAGTAGTTTTTCTACACACAAAAAAAAGTTACAACCAACAGGATTCAAACCGAGTACTCACATAGGCCGATAAAGTGTTCAGGATAATAGTCTCTTTGAGCTCGATATTTCGGTCATGTTATTTGTTCCGTACTGATGGGCTACATACGACTTAAAAAATATATGTTGGATTTTATAAAAAAAAAGTCTTAATAAGTATTTGAGACCATAAAAAAAGTCTTAATTGGTTTGTAGTACTTAAAATTTGAGCAAATTTTAAAATGTTGTTAAGCCGTTGCAAATATTTTTTAGAGTTTATGTCCCTCGACCAAAGTCAAGAGCAAAAAATTAAAAAAAATCTAAATTGAATTAACGAGCCACGGTTTTAACATTTGAATGAAAAATTTGTTTTAAAATGCATTATACACCAATCTAGTTGTTTTGCAATTATTAGTTTCCAAAATATCTAAATATTGACGAAAATTTTATTTTTTTGCGGAATAAAAAAGTTTTTGTGGTGCTGTGAATTGGAATTTCATGAAAATTCAAAATATTGCTTATCCAGCCCAAACATGGTAAATATGATTTTCAATGCATAAAATATTTTTTAAGATTGTTTTCAGTAGATTTGACTTCTATTTTCATGAAAATTTTGAGGTTTTTTGAAATAATATTTTTTGTCCCCCTTCAAAATTGGTCCGAAAATCAGACCAACTTTGAAGGGGGGGGGGGGGGGGATGACATAAACTTTGAAAAATATTTGCAATGGCTTTATTGGTTTAAAAATTTTAAATATTTTTTTTTTTCGAGAAGATCATAATAAAGTACAAATGATTAGTTTCTGAGATATCGGCATTTTTAATTGAGTGCTGTTTGGATGACACTCAGAAAACTTAAATTTTATTGTTTCTTTGTATTCAAAATGCTGGATCTCAGAAACAAACTGACAAATCTACAAAAGCTATCCAAAAATTTAAAATACTGATTTTGCATTTTTTTCTCAAAGTAAGTCTTTTTAATCAGATAAATATTTTTTTTGAGATTGTAACCAGCAATTTGACTTAAACACACCTTATCAATAAAAAAAAATCACGCAGGAAACTGTAGTGAATTGTTCTTGGCGATTGGGCGTCTATATCCGTTCAAGTTTTTAAGTAAAATGATTTTTTTTTGCCCAAATTAAAAATAGTAAAAAGCGAATCCATAACTACGAAGAAAGAATGCAAAAAATATTAATGTTAAACTCTTAACTTTTTGAATTTTAAAATTCTGCTCTAACTAAATCATTATTTTGTTTGCATGATTTTTAAAGATAATTTTTGAAAACTTTTATTTTCTGATATTATTTTTTCAACCCAACCTTGCTTCTAGGCCACACAAATTCACCAAAAGTATTTTTTTCAAAACTGCTTTATTTATTTAAAAAATTCTATTGTACTTTCCATAAAACTGTTCAAAACTCAAAGAGTACTATGTCTTCCTCATTTGAAACCATCAAATCAATAACATAGGAATATTAAATTGGCTTTTTTTCAAAATGATGCATTTTAAATTTCATAAATAATTTAATCTATTTTCTAAATTAAATTATCTGAAATTATTAGCAAGGGGTTTATATGGTACTGACAAATATAAAACTCAAAAAATAACATTTACGCAAGAAATCGAAAGTTTTTAGTAGAAAATTCTGATTTTTTTTTCCATTTGAAAATGATGTTTTGAAAGAAGGGCCAAATAACATTAAATAAAATTGTTTATTTCCTGATGACATATGGGTTTATTGGTCTGATTTCGCTTTACCGTGCACCAAAATTGTGAAAAAATACAGACTTTTAGTACAACTCTCTCTTATGTAGCCGTGGAAAATTTTTAGCTCTTCGCTCTCAAACCAAACCAAAACAAAACCTCCCACTCTTCATTTCCACATCATCCCCCAATTCCCTCCCATCAGCTGTTTCCAATCTCTCTCGCTCTCCCACTCTCCCGAAAAACTCCACCACGTGGACCAAGCACCACAACCAAAACAAACTCTCGTCTCGCTCGCTCGCTCTCACTCTCCGAACCTTCCTGTCGCAATTCGTCGAAATTTAAAAGCTCTTCGCAATCGGAGCTTTCACCGCAACTTCGCCTCCTTCGGCTTCGCCGCGATCTGCTTCGTGTGCTGCCTATCTCTCAGGCGCTGGTTCTCTTGGCCAGGCGGACCGCCCCGACTTTAGTTTGCCCTGGTCCGTCGTGCGAACGAGTTTAGAACTCCGTGTCGGAAAGAGCGATTTGGAGCGTGTGTGGAGGCTTTTTTCCGGAATGTGACCGATTCCTCCTGGGGGGGAGAAGGTTCAAGCTACTACTACTACGTTACGACCTACGACTAGTTTGGTTGGTGAAGTTCTGATTGGAGTGTACTTCGAGCTGGGGCGGGGAAAGTTCAACCGTTTGAGGTTAGGTCGGTGAATTTCGTCGAAACCCTTGGGGCTGTTTTTCCGAGAGTTGTTCCACAAAGTTGTGTTCCGGGCAGGTGCGTCTGTCTGTGTGTGTGTTAGTGCAACGCTGGGGGTTTCAGTGTTTATTATTTCTGGCGTTGAGGCCAAGGAAAAAAAGCGTCCCGACCAACCTCAACATCCGCCCTCGGTCCCAAAAGGGTCGCAGTTTTAATTAACTTGTGGTGGGTCAACTCCAGCGAAAAAGATGTGAGATATCCCCCCTCCGGAAGCATTTCGGGAGCAAAACCGCTGAAAAAGTTACAACAGAAGAATTTCACTCAAAAGAGGGCGCCAAAATAGTGCCTACTTTGGGGCGCCAGGCGCGAGCGCCTTAAAGTAGCCTAAGTGTGTGGCGAAGTGTTGGCGCGCGCACACACCATAGTTAATAATTCATTGTGCAAAGTGAAAAGTTGCTCCTTTGGTGAGGCCGACACAACGCTAGGCCCAACGATAAATCACACTAAGAGTAAAGTGAGGGGGGTTGTGAGCGCGTGAGGGGAGGGAAAAAGTTCTTTTTTCTTCTCTCGAGCAAAAAGTTCGAGCACAAGAGTGAAGAAGGAGGAGAAAATTTCGAGGAAAAAATCGGAGGAGATGACTTTGGGACCAGGAACCACCACCCGGATTCGGAGGCAGTCATGGTTACACAGAAGGAAACTATCATTTGCGCGATGATTGCGCCCAGGTGTGCTTCCACGTGGGAAGTTCAGGTGTTGGATGAAGCGAGAGAGAGAACGAACAGGAGATAATGGTGGTGGTGGTGAATGAATGGATGTTTTCCAGTCAATGAGAGTCGGTTTATGGTCGGTTTGGTACCATTTTGGGCCGGGGAAAAACTCGACTCGGGGAAATAAATCATGATGATGGAGATTTTTTCCCTTCCTCGTTTGCACGGAGGTGGGCAATATGGGCCTCGTTTGGAAGCTGTTTTGGGAATTGAGGTGTAAATATGTTGTGAATATCTGATTAACACTTCGCTTTCCTTAATTACCGCTATTATGAGCTCAATTTTTCGCTGAAATTATCTTGAGTGTTTCAAAAAGAAAACAGGATATGGATTATATCAGACGTTCTATACTTTGCAAGATTCTTCATCTATTTTATTACAAAATAAAAATAAGTTAGTAATTTAACTCAAAATCAAAAAAATTAAAAAATTAAGTAAAACATGTCAGCCCAAGTAACATTTTTTTCCAGGACTTCTACAAGAGCTCTTCAAGATAACTACAGCATAGCAGTTTGGACCGCGGTAGGATAAAACTCTCTTCAAGTACTCTTCCAAACTCCTGAAGAAGTTTTGAAGAGAATTTTATCCTACCGCGGTCCAAACTGCTATGCTGTAGTTATCTTGAAGAGCTCTTGTAGAACTCCTGGAAAAAAATGTTGCTTGGGAGGCTACACAATTATCTATAATGTCATAAAAATAAACTTAACATTGAGTGTTCAATGATATGCTTTTTGGCAAAAATTTTCAGATGACTTTTTGTAGCTCATGGGAGAAAATCCAGGCTTTATTTCATGCAACGATTACATTTGTTTGGGCGATTCAAAAAATCATTTAATGATACACACTTAGATTTTTCTACCTGAACAGTAAACCTTAGCGAAATCCGGTAATATAGTTCAGTTTTGTATAACGTCCATCCGAAATTCGGTAAAATTTTGTTTATTTTCTAAACAAAACTTCTAAACTCTACCGATTTTTCAACTAACGAATTCGTTAAAAAAAAATCTAAGTGTGTATGATAGCTATTTAATGTATTTTTTTTTTTGTAAATTCATTCATGGATACATTTTTAAAGTTACAGGTTTTATGATAGTTCTAAAAAAAACTCCATACAACCTAAATAGAATTTTATTGCCTCCTTAAAATCTCCTTAAAATGTTGTCAGGGCCATGATTGACTGAGCGCTTTTTGATATGCTTGCATTTTTCATGGAAATTAATATTTTTTAGCGAAAAATTTTGAATTAAATGAAATGCGTTAATTTTTTTTCATTTTTGCAGAATTTAGTTTTATTTTTTTAAGTTTCGGAATCTTAGTTATCAATTTTTATGTTAATCCGAATCGGTTCATGAGTTACACTGTCAATTTAAAATAAATCGGACTGTATTGCGCAAAATACCACAAAATACGGGAATGTTCAAATTAAATTCATGTTTTGTTAATAAAAACTATCTGCTAAGTCAGCGCTTCCTTTGAAAGTATTTCAACCCTGCTGAATCACTCGGTAGGATATTCATATTAACTATGGACAATTTTTTGTATGAGACGATTTGGCTTAACCATAGTTTTTTTTTTAATTTAAATCATTTAAACAATTTTACCTGTTTTTTTTTGCTATTTTTTAGCTAAAGGTATATGATTTTTACAATAATTTTAATAAGTTGGTCTGAATAATTTAAAATTGACTGAAAATCACAAAACTACTAATATGTTAGTACGGGCATTATGACATTTAAAAAAATGCACAAAGCTGCATTCAATAATAACATAATAATAACCTATTAGAAATAATTGTACAGAATGGTAACAGGAAAAAAAAATTTAACCAAAAACACTGTTTTTAAGTTAAAAAGTACTGAGCATTAAATATTTAATGTTTTAATAGGGCTAAAAAAAGAAAACCCTGTTTTTATTTTATTTTTCTTGATAAAAATTGTTTTAAAACATTATAAAGAAAGCCAATTTTTTTTGACTGCACTTTTAAATCTAAAATTAAATTTGCAATCAAAAAGTAACAAAGTTAATTTTTTATATAGTGCACCGTTTGAGTTAAAGTTATTTTTAGGAAACGACTGAAAAAGTCACAGTTTGCCTATTGCTAGTTGCCCATGTTTGCCTTTTTTTTACATAAATGCCTTTAATTGCAAAAATATCGCAATGCAAAGATTAAAAAACAGCTAAAATTAGTTTTTTTCTCAGTGTTACCCAATTTGTCCTCGTTTTTTTATTGTTTTTTTCCTTCGCAATAAACAGTCCGATTTTCTTCTCAAAAACTGAAATTTGTGTAATTTTCTGCACAATCAATAAAAAAATATTTCTAAATTTTATTGCAACTTGGTCAAAGCAAAACGCTTAGTCAGATTTTTTCTGTCAATATTGTTTTTTAAAATATATTTGTAGTGACAAATAGTGATTTTAAAAATCAGCTAAAATTTTGTTTGCCTGTATCAATTTGTTTCGGTGTAGTACTAATTGATACCTACAACTTTGCCGAAAGCACCAAATTGGGTTTCGAATTTTCACATTACATTTTCGTATGGACAGCTGCAAATTTGTATGGAAAATTTATTCGAAAGGCACTCAATTAATTCCAGTCAGATTAAAAAATGCAACAAAAAAAATGGATAGCCGAAATCTCAGGCAATTGCTTAATTCATTTGATAATATGTTAAGAATTTGTAAAATAAGTTGATTAAAATTTTTGAAAAATAATTGTGTCAAAACTATCAGTTGAAAATTTGAGGAAGTTCAGTTAAAATCATCAAATGTAAATCATAAATATACAGCAATTTCTTTAAAAAAAAGCCTAACCAACAAAAAAAAGTTCTCCGATCGGGCTCAAATATTTTCTAGGGGGTTCCTTGGCCAAAATAATTAGACCCGTATTTTTTTGTTTGGCCATTAGGGTGACCGACATCGTGCTGGTTGGTTCGAAAAATGGCAATTTTCGTCATTTTTCGCAAAAACCACTTTTTTTTTAATCATATCTGCGCGTCATTTCTGTCTGTCTTAGACGCAACAGAAAGGTGATTAGTTTGGCTTTTTGAGAAAAATAGTAAAAAGGTTCAAAAATCTTGCTTAACATTTGAAAAAGTCGCATGAAAACTTAAAATGGTGTTTTTACATTGTCTTGACCAAAGAGCCTGTGTCTGAAAATATTTTTATCGGATTCCTCGGAAAATTTCACAAAATATATCAAAAAGTTTGGCGATGTCAAACCGTACGTTTCCGAGATATGTTGTTTTCAAAATAAAAATTGAGTTTTTCGACGCGCCACGCGCAAAAACGGAATAAATCAACTTTTTTACTAAAACTGCGATAACTTCAAAATTTCAGCGATGACCTATACATGTTTGGGTACCAAAAGTTGCGTCTTTTAATTGCGAAAATGTTGATACCCGTACATGTATAGGTCATCGCTGAAATTTTAAAATTATCGCAGTTTTAGTTTAAAAAAGTTGTTTTTTCTCTTTTTCGTCATTTTCCTGTTTTGGCGCGTGGTGCGTCGAAAATCACAGTTTTTATTTAAAAAAAAAATCATAACTCGGAAACGTACGGTTTGACATCGCCAATTTTTTGATAAGTTAAGGCCGTTGCAAATATTTTTCAAAGTTTATGTCGCCCCACCTTCAAAGTTGGCCTGAATAATCAGGGGGCAAACAAATTTTTTTTCGAAAAACTTCAAAATTTTAATGAACTTTAAAGTTTAATCAACTGTAAACCAGTTAAAATGCATTTTCCCGCGTTTATAATCATATTTAGCATATTTGAACTCCTTTGAAAACATTTTAAATTTTCATGAAATACCAATGTACAGTCCCAGAAGAAGTTTTTTTTTGAGAAAAAACGAAATTCCGTCAATACCTCGATATTTTCAAAACTAATGATTGGAAAGCAACTGTACGCCTGTAAAATGCATTTTTAAACACTTTTTTCATCCAAAAGTTGAAACCTAGGCTTGTTATTTAAATTTTTATTTTTTTTTATTTTTTTGCCCCTCCTCCTCGACTTTGGTCAGAGCCGAGGGACATAAACTTCAAAAAATATTTGCAACGGCCTCAGTGAAATTTTCCGAGGAATCCGATACAAATATTTGCAGACATAAGCTCTTTGGTCCAGACACGGTCAGAACACCATTTTAAGTTTTCATACGACTTTTTCAAATGCTTAGCTAGATTTTTGAAACTTTTTACTATTTTTCCCAAAAAGCCAAACTCTTAACCTTTCTTTTGCGTCTAAGACAGCCAAAATCGGATGAAATGACGCGGAGATATATTTAAAAAAAGTAGTTTTTGCGAAAAACTACGAAAATTGCCATTTTTCGAACCACCCTAGCACGGTGTAGGTCACCCTAATGGCAAAAAAAAATACGGGTCAAATTATTTTGGCCAAGGAACCCCCAGAAAAAATTTGAGCCCGATCGGAGAACTTTTTTTTTGGTTTAGGCTCTTTTCAAATGGAATTAGAGATGTAAATGTCATGGATGCATAATTCAAGGGTTTTTTTAATAATTAAATGTTTTTAAACCCAGAATACGAGTAGACAAATAACTCAATGCAATTCTATTTAAATTTTATTGATATGTTAGAAATGTTATCATTGATATTTTTAAATTTTAAATTTCCCAAAAAAAATCATTGTTTGAAGACTTTCATAAAAAAAAGTAATCAGCATATTTTAAGGTACTAGCAAAAAATACACTAAATTTTTAAATTAAAAAAATTTCAAACTCTGATGCTTTTGATTGAAACACCAGCTCAAAATGGAAATCAACCAATTTTAACCAACATTTGAAATCATGACTTTCTGCTGACGTCCGCAACATTCATGACTTTGCTCTCTAATGCCAACTGTGTCAATCCAACATCCATCCTTGACTGCTTTTTTGTGAAGTCGTTGACATTAAACACACCCCCACACATACATACATGCACGAATGCAGGCTCACTCAGAAAGAAGGATTAAATACGGCATAGTTCAGCAGTTTTCACCTGTCATTAGTTTCGACACATCGTTCCACTGTTTGGCAGGATTGATGCTTAACAGTCAGTGATGTGAAGTATCGTGCGTCTCCATCAAAAAATTTCTTGGAAATATGTTTCAGTAGATTTTCTTGATGTAATGAAAAGAGGATGGTTTTTCAAGCCTCAAATTAAATTTGGAAAATCAATAACCAACCATTTTTCCCCGAAATTTGCCATCACTGCAAATGAAAATTTCGTGGAAAATGCTGGTTTGTTAGTCGAAATGCAGCTGCACTTTTAGGCCCAGTCCCTCCAACCCACAAATTTCAGCGGTTTTCCCCGTGTTGAGGGCACACGCCAGGACTTTTGAAATCTCGTCACAAAAGTGCATGTCGCTGCCGATTTTGGCAACCCCACCATCCGTTTCACCTCTCCACCCCCCAAATTTGCAATTCACGTGGCGGTATGATGCATGAGCTGAGAGCGCTGTTTAATTTTCCGATGCATTTGTGTAGGTTTTTGCTGGCGCGGAAAATCAGGCAGCAAAAAAAAAGAGAAAACTTCGATGGCAGCCAACCAGTTGCGGAACGCGTGACACGTTGATTGCAAAATAGCCAAACTCGCTAGGCGGGGGGATAAAAAATAAAGTTCACTTCATGGAAACCCACATTCGCGAATACCAGTTAGCCAGTCTCTGTGGCTGTCAGTTACGGGCGCGCGCTCTGTTCACGCCGACTGACGACCACTTTGGCAGTCAGTGTTAGATGTTTTTTTGTTCTCTCAGTGCTGAAACATAGCCGGAGTTGATCGATATTTTGTTGGAATTTGAATAATTGAACATCATTGATAGTGTTTTTTTTTTATCTAGTTCGGGGAATCGGTCATGCGAATGAACTGCACAACGGTATGCATCGATTTGAAATTGAGTGAATTAGACGTTTGGTTGATGAATGATAGACGTGAAAAAAACGGTGGAGATAAGAAACAAAATTTACTGTCTATAAGAACGAAAATATATATGAGAAAAATGTGAATTTGAAATTACTTCTAGAACAATTAGAGTGCATTACAAATCATCTTATTTTTTTAAAGGAGTAACAACCATGTGAATTTATCACAACACAATTTTAACATCATCTTTCTTAACTGTGAATTGATGTTTCGATCTCTTATGAAAGTTTGTAGAAGATATTCCATATTTTAAATGAGCTGAAAAGTTTTCTCCGTTTTTGCAAATCGAGTTTTCTTTTTTTATGAACCTCGTCCTTGTATTGATTTTTTTCCATACAAGTTTCTCTACAATTTTGAGGGCTAATAAAACAAAATGGATATGAAAATATATGAAATGTTGTATCTTTAAAGGAATTTTTTGATCGATTTGGTGTCATCGGCAATGTTGTAGGTTTAGATTTTCGGAAAAAAGGGTACCGTAAAACGGGGTGATTTTGATAGTTTGAGATTTTTCCGCAAAGAACAAATTAAATACATACGGAATGGTTTAGAATCATACTGACCGTGGTAGAGAAGTGTTCAAAGTACCTCAAGAAAAACTTTTCATAACATTTTGAAAAGTTTAAATAGTTAACTATTATTAAGAAAATGTTGATGAAAGGCATTATTGCATTCTTCTCTAAGTGTCATGATGTTCTCAATGAACATGATTTTGAATCGGAAAATGGAATGTATTTTCGGATTCTTGGGACAATTTTCCACTCGGAGAAGGTAAAATAAGGTTGTGAATATTAAATAATATGTTTTTTTGAAACATAATTCCAAAAAATCTAAAAAATTTTGGGTCTTTTCAGTTGAACAAATTTTATATAAAATTTGAAAACTTGTGATTCGTGCTTCGAATTCAGTTAAAATGCAATATAAATTGTTAATGTTATAAACAAAACTAGTTTTAACAAATTTCAGGCAAAATTGCGACTTTTTAAAAAAAATACCTGAAATTTATATGTATTTTGTTGAAAAGCTTATAAACTTAGATAACTAAATATAAGAATAATATCATGAGAAAAACCTCACCAGTTGGAAAATATTCCAAAAATAAATTGAAATCCTATCAAAGTTGGTACACGGAAAATCCGTTTTTTGTTCAACTCAGTAAAGTGGGTTTTCCAAAATACGTATTTTAAAATTCTGTTTTTAATATGTAAAATTATGCTGAAAATTTTACCATAGTGCATGATTATGCAAAATTTGGTTGAGGAGATATGATTTTTGAAAAAAATGTGTTTTTTGAAAATGTAAAAAAAATTAAAAAAATTAAAACTTATTTTTAAAACCCGAATCTAATTTGCAATCGAAATGGACATTGGATTTTTTGATAAAATGTACTGTTCTTATGTTGTTGTCTTTCTCTTCTGGGCGATTTTCGATTTATTTTTTTGCATTTTAAAAATATTTTTTGTAAGAAGAGCACGTCCGAAGTTTTTTTTGTAAGTTGAGAAAATTTGCTACAATTTTCCCTCTGAATTTTTAAAGAAAAAAGAAATCTGAGAAGAAACTTATTGAAACAAAAAATTAGAACCAATGAAAATTATTTTTATCAACTGTCACCTAATATTTTAAAACTTTAAACTGTATTTTTTTACTGGCAATATCGTGGAAATTATTGGCTCGATTTCCAAGCATTATTTATTTTCATTTTGTTTTCAGCAAACCGAACCAATGGTTTTTTGAGATATCGTCAGTTAAAAATTCCAGGTTGATTAGTTGACACTTAGAAAAAACTCATTTTCGTCGATTCGAATACTTTGTGAGGCTGAAAATAATTGTTCAATTATCCCAGAAAGAAAAGCTGAAGAAAAAAAATCAGTTTATCAAATAAATTTTTTCTTGGTGGCTTTCCTTCATGAAATATACAAAAAAAATGAAAGTCATGCACGGGGTGGTGATTTTTTTACTTTTAATGAACTTTTTATAAATCAGCAGTCATCGTCATACAAACGGGATCCTTTTTGGCGAGTCATCATCCCAAATATGATCCGATTTATTCACTGCAGTGATGAGATGTCATGACACCCGTTTGTTATCTTCTGATTGTTATAAATTGAAACATAAATTTTGAGAAGTTGAAAATGTGTATTTTTTGTGATACCTAAATGCAAGCTAATACCAACGATTTCAATTTTGACTGATTTACAAGTATGTAACCCATTAAAATTAACAGTCGAAATGGACACGGAAAAATACAAAAATATAAATTTTAAAATTTGAGAAAGAAAACTATTGCAAAAAATGATGGTTAAATACAGTTCAATGCATCAAATATTGAAAAAAAAAAAAAATGATCTATGGCAAATCTTTTTTGTGAATTGCCTCTACAATGAAGTAGAAGGTGCCATTTTGGGGTTTTTTGTTTTGGTAAAATGGTTATCAAAAAATACGAAATTTATAAATGACTTTTTATTGCTTTGAGAGTATTTTATTTTTCTGTTACAATCAAATTATTAAATCTTTTACTCAGAATTGAAAATGTTTGATTTACAGTCGATGGTCTTTAAGCATGTTTCAGTTACCAAATGTTCTCGCATATTGGGCAAATCCAAGAATGACGTGGGGATCTTCAATGCAAAACATTTTTTAAGTTTTAAGACCTTATCTAAACAATTCTTTGAGGGAAACATGGAATTTCATGAAAACATAAAAAAAATGTATTTTTGGTTGTTAAAATTGATTTTTGCATCCACTGACCCTGATCGTATTGGTTTGTTATTGTTTTTTGACTGCTTTTTAGTGGGCTTCAACCCAGTTATTGAGCATTCAAGTTTCTTTTTCATGTCAATATCGGTATGCCAAGCTTCCAGAAATTCAAATTTTCAAAAAAGACTATCTCTTTGTTACAAAAATACTTCAAATTTGAATATTGAGGATCGAGGGTTCATTAAGGGGTTACATACATGTAGAAAATCACAAAATTTCATATTACAGAAAATTTATTGAATTCACTAAAAAAATGATGTTTAGTCACTCCTGAAAGTTTCATGAAGATATTACATAATAAAACTGAGTAAGAGACTTTGTTGGTGTTTTTCTCTTAACACCGAGTTGATTTACGGGTGCCACGATATCTCGAGATGGGATGGACCAAATTGGCTGAAATGCGGGGTGAAGACTCTGGAGACATATCCCGTGTGCATGACGGAGCCCGATTTTGAAATTTTGCTTTTTCAAAAAATACAAAAATCAAAAACTGACGATTTTTTATATGAAAAACACAAAAATATTTAAATCTTTTTCTAAAATAAGTTTTTTGAAAATCGGCCTTCGTCATGCACACCGGACCGGTTTAACGAGTCTTCACCAAAATTTTGAGCCGATTTGGTCAAGGCAGTATTGAGTTGGCACCCGTTTTTTTAAACTGCTAACTTCAAATAGCTATATCTCGGCAATGATACAACCAAATGTCTTCTAATTTGTTTTGGTAATAGATAAAAATGTATATTATTAAATGCCCTGAAAACAGATTTTAAATAAAATAAGTGTATGCTCACACCAACCTCTGACTTTTTTTTGTCGATTTACATGTATGAAACCCTTTAAAAACCTTTTCAAGCTAAATAAAGTGATTATCTATGATAAGTTTGTCTTCGCATTCACATAAAATTCTATGAAAAAAATATGTTGTGGAAAAACATGCCCAACTCGGTTAAAAAGATTGTTGTTATGCATAAAAGTACCTTAAACTCGAACATTATTGAATTTTAGTTGTTTTATAACAGCAAACGTCAAATGTTTGAAAAATAAAATACAATAAGTTCAATAACATAAGTCTGTGCTATGACATCAGATGTTTCACATTCCCAAGACGCAACATAAAAAAAAACTATCGTTCATTCATCACTCTTGGCAGTATTCCCTGTCGGGAAGTTCCTCTCCAAGACCGATTTCCACCCGCCTCGCCTTCCCTCTCTCGAAGTGACTAGGCCCGAAAACTTGGCCCTCGTTCGTGACCAGAAAATGGCCCCAAACTTGGAATTAATTGGATTTTCTCAAGTTCAATAAATAACGTGTTTTTTTCTGCTGTTGTTCGTCGAAGACCCTGAAATAGACACTCTACTAGTAGGCATTGTCTGTTATTCGCAACACCACTCAAAACTTTGACAGCTGCGTGATTGAATATTTCCCCGTTGGTGGGTTCGAGTCTAGGGAGAGGTGTCCGACATGACACGGGCACTATTTTCGTGTTTCAGGCTTTTTTTTTTGTCACGACGACGACGACGAAGCTATTCTTGTCTCTTTCTTTTCCTATAATGACAGATAGTGGAGCCAAGGACTCCGCTCTTCCACGTGATTATCGCCATTGAGTCGGGGCCAATTTTCCGTGATGCCGTGACTGTCTTACCCCTCTTTCGGGTTGGGGGAGTTTGGAGGGTGAGGAATAATTAGTTTTTGAAATTATATTTGTTCCTCACAATGACTCGCTGGGGCGAGGCCACTCGGGAAGTTAATTTTCCAATTTTCATGAGGTTCGTCGGGCCAAATCGAGCGTGAAATCGCCAAGGTCGAATAATTAGGGTCCAAGTTTTTCTCGCGTGAACTCACACAGAAAAAAATCACGGCCACGTGGACCAAAAGTCACGAACCGCGGGGCCAATCTGGCTGGCTTTGGCGTTCCATTTTAATTGAGCAGTGACCTCTTTCGGGTGAATTGCGCACCAGCAAATTCAGCCAAATTATGCGCTTTTCCCTTGGCGGTCCCGATTGACCTGACCCGGTCGGAATTATGCACACACAAACCGTGGCTGCAACCCTTAAATCGTCAACATCAAACCCCTCGCGTTAGGCAATTCGCCTACCGGTATGCAACCACTGCAGCACACAGGGCAGCACTGAATAATAATGACATAATTCCGCTCTCCGAAATATGGTGGTAATTACACAAAGATCAGTGACAGTAAATCGATTTGCGGAGATGTCTCCAGCTGGGATGAATGACACGTGTCACGACCGGGCAATGGGGCGGTTAATCAATCGGACCGCAAGTTGGAGTTGCCACAGTTGAAATTATTGATGCTTTCTGCGCAAAAGTGTAAGTGTGTCACTCTTGGTGTCAATTATTGGGCAAGAAAAATGATAATGTAGCGAAAGTTTGATGAAGGCTCATCCGATTTGATGAAATGTCAATTAATCTGAGTTGAGGAGCGGCTCAATTTCGGAAATTGTCGATCTGAGTTCTGAATCATGTCTTAAAAAAAAATCATTTTGTTCAAAATCATGTATACGATTCTGAATTATTTCTATTACATTCTTCTAGATTGAATAAACTAAAGAATTTATGTAATTACATAGTTTTTTTTTACCACAAGGTATTTTTTTAAGAACATCAATTTAAAAAAAAACCGACAGGTCTGATATTTGGCAGGCTCTTTCCCGACATTATGCAGTGTTCATCGAAATATTTCATCGGAGGTTAAGAGCAACTTTTTTTAAGTGATTTTTTTTTGAATTTCATAAGATATTTCTTCACAAAAGTTGCTGAAAATCGACGGATTCATGTACATTTCCATCAAATTTCCTATGAATATGCCTTGGAAGACTCTAACTTACATATTTGACCAATGATTGACCTCAGTAAAGAAATTTCCAAATTTTACAGATTTACAGCATTCTTAGAAATTGCCGCAATTCCAGCAAGACGACAGAATATTTCTTGGTTCAATTCATGAAAATACAGCAACATATTGTCCGGAAACAAATGTGTAATTCAGTGTCCTTCAAGGCATAATTGTAAGAAATCAAAAAAAAAAAAATAACTGCAAAATGAAATTCCACCCGTCAAAATAATTTGGTACAAACCGAAAAATAAAAGGAAGGATTTCATGGTGCCGCACGTCAGACTTGTGATTTTCTTTCTAAATTTGATAAATTTTAATCAAATTATGAGTGATTTTTCACAAATTGATGTTTTGACTCCACCTTAAACTGTAGTGTTCGGGCATTTTGGTGAAATAAAAGTCTGAAGTCTGAATCAGATTTTTGGCGCCGCGAAAGATAGAACCTTTTTTGACATTTCTTCTGACATTTCTTTGGACTGAATTTTTCTTGATATTCAGAAAAAAATCATCGAAATACAAAAAATCTATTAAGGCTTATCATAAATTTGCATCAATTTTTAAAGCAATGAAAGTGTTGCTAAATTTTTAGTGTACTCTCTTGAATATAATCTAAAAGTGGCACAGTGACATAAAAACTTGCTTTATTTTGAAAGCAGAAATTGCCTGAAATTTTTTAAAGATTTTAAATTTGTATTTATCGATGCCATGATTAGTCCTGAAAAACATATTGAAATAGTCGGAAATCAAAAATACCTTCTCGGTATTATTAATAATTTACAACTTTATCACAGACACATAATCTATCAGGAAATTCCTTCTCAGGATTGAAGTTTACGAATACCCATTTTGAATTACCATTACGACAATTTGTACGAAAACTTATGGATTTATGATATGGACAGATAAATCATGCAAAATGGCTTCATTTGGCATAGGGAATGCTTGGAAAAAAGTTCCACCTAAAGCAAAAATACAAAGTCGATTTGTGAAACCGTATCGAATTTCTCAACGTTAAACAATAGCACACATCGTCTTGACCGAGCCACGTAGCCTAGTGGTAACGCTCCCGCCTAGTAAGCGGTAGATCGGGGTTCGAATCCCGGCTCGGACCAACACAACTGGTGATCTTTTCCCTTCTGGAATCGATTGCTTAGTAAAGGGAAGGTAGTGTATCGTCACAAACTGGACCTTATCACGACACCTTAGGAAGGCGACCTATGGAATGTTAACATTAACCTTAACATGTTAACATTAAGTTGAGAATGAAACTGCCACTGAATCCGCTTTGTAAATGCCGGCCCCGATACTCTTCAAGGGTGTTCCCCTCAGGAACTGGGAAAGATTTACTTTTTACACATCGTCTAATTCAGTTGTTAAAAACTTTTTTGAAAAAAGGTACACGGAAAAAGTTTCCAAATAATTTCAGTGACTTTTTACGCTGTTACAAATATTTTTCAAAGTTTTTGCCGCTCCACCCCTTCACCCTGACCGAGCCACGTAGCCCAGTGGTAAAGCTTCCGTCTCGTAAGCGGTAGATCGGGGTTCAAAACCCGGCTCGTACCAACACAACTGGTGATCTTTTCCCTTCTGGATTCGATTGTTTAGTAAAGGGAAGGTAGTGTATCTCACAAACTGGAATGTTAACAATAACCTTAACATGTTAACATTAAGTTGATTAATAAACTGTCACTGAATCCGCTTTGTAAATGCCGGCCCCGATACTCTTCACGAGTGTTCCCCACAGGAACTGGGAAAGATTTACTTTTTTTTACCCCTTCAAAACTTGTCCGAAAAATCAGGGGGCAAAAAAATACTTTTTTTAAAAAACGTCAAAAATTAAAAGAAAACAGCAGTCTAATCATCTGAAAACAATCTAAAATGCATTTTTCTGATTCATTATCAAATTAAGCGTGTTGGGCTCGCTTTGATTTTTTTTTTAATTTTATAAAATTCCAATGTACATTACCGCGAAAAAAATTTGTTCGCCAAAAAAAATGCATCGTCTATAAAAGATATTTTGGAAATTAATGATTGCAGAAAAACTGGACGGGTGTATACTGCATATTGAAATAATTGTTCATTCAAATGTTGAAACCAATTTTTATACTTTTGCCTTCCTCACTGAGGTAAGGCTATAATCCTGCTCTAAAAATGAACTTTGTATAAAAACGTCGTAGACCCACCTTCACGTATACATATCGACTCAGATTCGAAAACTGAACAAATGTCTGTGTGTATGTGTGTGTATGTATTTGACCAACAAACTAGCTCATGTTTCTCGGCACTGGCTGAGGGTCCCATAGATCGAGTTTTATACAGATTGAAGTTTCGATAAGTAGTTCAAAAGTTATGTATAACAATGTGTTTTCACATATATCCGGATCTCACTTAAATGTATGTACACAATGTCCGGATCCATCATTCGACCCATCGTTGGTAAGGTTATCTAAAGACCTTTCCAACGAGTCCAAAACATTGAAGATCTGGCAACCCGGACTCGAGATATGGCCCCTTAAGAGAAATTGATGTACTTTTTGGAAGCCGGATCTCACTTAAGGTGAAGCCGTTGATCATTTTTGGAGAAAATTGATCATCACTATAAAATATTCTGTATTAAATTCAATTTAACGAATTTCAGTACCAAAAGGAATCAGCATGTGCCGTTTGTTGAGTTCTTCAAGCCACTGAAAGAATTTTCGATCTAAATCAAATGCGTTTAAAAATTTATATAATTTTGTGGTACAATCATTGACGTCCTAGTTGGCAATCATTGATTAATGACGATTTCCATAACTTTACAAGGAATGGGATAATCGTTACCAAAAGGAATCAGCATACGCAGGGCCCTGTTCTAAACAACTTGTTGAAGGAATTTTGTCAAAATATTGAAAGCGACGCAATATTTATATCTTTGAACGAAAAATCATGACAATGATGGAAGTCTTCACTTCTAAAAAATAGATGAAATTTGTGTACAGCCATTGTTGGTAATGAGTGATGAAGGCTACAACCACATGGGTTGATTAAGTTAGTTTTTTATTTTATCATTTCTTTTTGCATCCTAAAAATACTTCTTAAAAGAAAAGCACCTATGAAAAATATGTTTTTGAAATGATAAGAATTACCTAATTTTTTACTCTGGAGCTTTGAAAATCGGACAATTAATTTCTGAAATACATTTTCAGAAAAAATTGTGATCGTTTCAATAAAAATATTCTTACCTTTTTTTCAAATTTAGTCTACGTTATGAATTTGTAAAATACTACCTATTTGACCTTTTCATAAGTAAACCTAGATTTAAAAACTTTGAAATTATTTTCATTGAAATCATCTGAATGTTTCGCAAAATTTTAATTTTATTGCATTAAAAATATGGCCAAAAGTTCCTAGACATCCTCAGTTTAAAACTATACACTAATCAGAGTCACTTAGGAAAAATCCCAATCATCGATTCAAACTCTATTTTTGCCGATTTTCAAAGTTCCAGAGAAAAAAATTGTAGATAATACTCAGCATTTTAAAATTTTTTTTTAGAGGTGCTTTTCTTTCGAGAATTATTTTTAAAATAAAAAAAAAACGAAGGGAAATTAACGATTTTTTTTAAAGTAGATATTACTTTGAAACGGTATATTTTATCAAAAAAAAATAAAAGCAACATTTTATTGTGCTTTGAATTTTTTTTTAATATTGTATCTGTCCAGGTTTTCTGAAAAACAAGATCATATCTCCTGAATCAGATTTTGCACCATCACGTAAAATGGCTCTGAAAATGTCTTTTGAGTCCCTAAAAACATATTTAACAATTATTTAGAATTAATTAAAAATTTAAAATGTATTTAAAATTATTAAAATTGATTTTTTTCCAGATATTTTTTTTATTAAGATTATCTATTTTTTCCGAAAAATTTTAATTATAACCTACAACTTTGCCGAAGACACCAAGTTGTTTAGAAAATCCCTTCTCATGATACAGAGATTACCCATTTTAAAATTTAAAATTTAATGGAGACCTGTATGAAAAAAAATTATGCAAAATTCCTTCTTTTGACAAAGTTTCATCTAAATCAAAATAAAAATTTAAGAAACCTGGAAAATTTTGCGATATTGTAGAGAACATTCTCCTTTTACCAACAACATAAAACATCTTTTTGTTTAACTAAACTTGGCTCAGTTCATAAACTTTCGTGTCGATTTGCCCTCGCCAAGTTCCACCGGGCAGTGATGCAAGGTAGCATATTAAATTATAACTACACGGTTCCCGGCGTGGAAGCCCTCCAAAAGTGTGATGGTCGTTATGCTTAAATCCAGCCCAAGCTTGCCAAAAAAAAAAACCGTTCGACACCTCATCCATGGGAAAGGGGGAGGACATATATTAAGATTAGTTAATAAATTTGAAGGCAGTGGTTATAACAAAAATCAAGTTAATATTATCCGTCAAACAAATTTATACTTTTTATTGAAACAAAAATATTTAATATGTACAAGTTCTTTCCGAAACTTACTCAACACTTTTTTTCCTACCCAACGTGTGTTAGTGTGGCGCCCTCCCCCCCCACGTTATAATGTGTAATAACATAAATTTTCCGTTCCCGAGCGAGCGCGCGTGGCCGTCGCGCGAAAAGCCGGGATTTTTCCTTCCGTTTTTCCCATCGTTATTTTCCACCCAAAACGGGCAAAAGAACGGAACAGAAAAAAAAACACAAACAAAAACGCGAGGCTAGAGGTGAAAATGATGGCGACGGTGCTAATTAACCGGACGCCAGGGTTTGGAAAGCGAAAGGGAGGGGGTTGGGAAAACTTGGTGAAAATTCCTTCGGGCAAGAATAATTATCAAAGTCCTACCTGGTCAGTGGCGAGTGGTGGCCATGGTCCACAAGAAGAGAGGGACGGCTCGGCCAACCGACCGGATAATAAGGTAGGCCAGGGCACGAATATCGATTCGAAGTAGAATTTTTTTTTGGTTGAGTACGATACAGGACCACCAAACCCAGGTTGTATATAATCGCTTGGACGGTGGGTCATAAATTGTTTCGTTCAGATTAACTGCCCAGGGTTTGGTTTATTTTTGTGATTTTGTTAGCGGACTTGAAAGAACAACTCTGTTGAATTTGTTTGATTTTTTTTTCCATTTTATAAAAGTAGTTCTTGAAAGTTTAAGTGAACACTCAACGTTCTTCTCCAAAATAGATAACCCCATAAAATTAAATCTAATTGGATTATTTACCGAAGTGCGATTTCGCAATTATCACGCAAACTTCAACAGCATTTCGCGTTTTTTAACCCCTCTCTCTTGTGTCGATAAAAATAAACCCTCAAGTTTCCACCGAAATTGCAATTAAGCTCGTTTGGCCAAGCACCATTCAGCTGCGATCCACGTTAAATCAAAATAACACTTCTAGACCACCACCACCACCAACGGCCATGATTCCAATTAGGGTCAAAAAGGTAACAAACATCGGCTAGCCAACCACCCAACGATCCCACGTGGAATGTGCACCACCGTGCCGCGGGAGTGTCGATGGTCAAGGATTTATAACTGCACCCAGCACCATTTGCACTCTGTTTTAAGGACTTTCGCTCATTTTCTCTACTTTTTTTTTTCTTCTGGGTGATGGTAACTGCAGTGAAGCAGTTCTTGAGAAAATCATTGACTTTGTGAAAGAAATGTTTTGTTTTATTCATTTTAATTTGGATTAAGATTATTTTTCTGAAATAAATTTACTGGGAGTAAATTTCGTCAAAACCAAGTTTTTATGTTCAAAAAATCATATCTCCGAATCTTGTCAATGGATATTCGCAATTTTTGGATATGTTATGTAAAATATAACAAGAAATCAGGGAAAAATATTTTCAGATACCAAACTTTCAAATTAGCTAAAGCAATTTTCATAGGACCTTTTCAAATACCTTTTTTCGAACCTACACATATTTTTCCTGAAAAGCCCAACTAATAACCTTTCTTTTGAAACATGGCGCTCTGTAAGGACTGTGGACAATCGACATAAAAACCCCTCCCCCCCCCCCCCCCCCCCCTAATGTGTCCACGTGGTTTATGGATGGTCCCCATGATTTTTTAAAAAATGTGCTTTTAGCGAAAATCGACGAAAAATGACATTTTTTGTACCACCCTATTTCGGATAGGAGCACGCTAATCGCCAAACAAAAAAATACGGGTCTAATTATTTGGGTCAAAGAACCCCCACTCCAAATTTGAGCCCCAAAAATTCTCTAAAGGGGTTTGGAAATTTATAATCTTACATAACGGCCAAATTGGAAGTGTTCAATATGTTAAATATATTAAAAATAGTAAAACAATATTTTTGTTATCATTCGTTACCCAAGAGCTCTTGATGAAAATAAATCAAAAGAAAAAGTACGTAGATTACAAAACAATTATTTTCTAAATGATTTAATAACATCCTTTTAAAACAATAGAAAAATAGCAAAAGAAGTAATGCACTAGTAAAATCATCATCAAAATTAAAAAAATTAAGGCACTAATTATTTGAACTTTATTTCAATAATTTACTGAAGTTAATTATATTTTCCCAAAGAAATAAAAAACCCGATTTAATCCCACCTGGGGTGAGATAGAGCCTTTCTTACAAAAGGAAGATAACGGCAGTTGAATTTTTTTTTCAAAGAAATATTCATTAATAAATTCAAAAACAAACCTGATTTATTCAAATAACTGAGAAGCGCTGTTTTTTTGCTCCATTCGTCATGGCGGGGTGTAAGTTGTACTCGCACAAAAGCATTTTAGCTTTTAAAGCTCACAATTTTCGATGTTCGTAATGTTTTCTGCCTAACGCCAAATTATTTGTATTCTCTGAATGTTTTTTTCATTTTTCAAAATATCAAAAACTAACGAGAAAACTTGAAAGCTTTGAAACGCCTACTGGATTTCACTAAACTGACATAGGGGGATGGCGTCGCTATTTTTAGGCCACTTTTTCCACTTTTTCTCATCGAAACCGACTACTTTATCGACTTCATTTTGCTGGGCGAGATAGGACGCCGTCTATTTTTAGACGATGACTCAGCACTTTTCCACTCTTGCGCTTTAAAACACCAGGTGGCAGCACGATGTAACGCCACGTCTCTATTTAGGCGTTAGTTAAAATTGTGAGCTTTAAAAAAGCAAGCCAGAAAATTATGTAGTATACATTTAGGCGTTTTTGGGATTGGGAAGTATACTGCGACTGAGCGCTCGGTACGACTTCACTACGACAAACGAAAACGTAACGAGTGAACCACCTTGGCCCATACGCTGGGTTCATTGCCGACGAGCCGACGCATGTCTTGGTGCGCTGGTACGATGAACCAAAATACTAACACACAAAAAGGCTCGTACCGAAGCTAGAAAAAAAACCGCGATGTGCGTTTTCACTGGCGCATAGGAAGCTTGTACTCTCACCAGCAATATGGTCGCTCAGAGAACGATCAGAGAATGAGCAAGAAAAAGAAAGAAAGACAAAAATTGCGAATGGGGCTTCAGAACGGACAGCTGCTTGCGTCGTGTTTGCGTTCACTGAAGCTTAGCATAGATAATCATGATAGGCGATGTATGATTAACGAGCAATCGATAGGGCAACTTGTACAAAAAGGGGGTAATCTAGTATCAAAACTCTATACGCGCCAGCATTACTCGCGTCTGCATGTGAAGCTCAACTTGACAACTTGTCGACGAGGCGACGAAAATCGATCGTCCATGATTTTTTGCAGATTTTTCGAATGAATATTTCTCGAGAAACGATTTGAGAACGAAGCTTGATTTGGAGTCGGAGCCAAAAGCAAACCCTATACCTTTCTCTAGTAAGAAAGGCAAAAATGGAAATTTTCTAAAATCTGAACGGTGAATTCGAATGAGGTCAAGTTTGTTTCAGATCCTCGATTATGGTCTAGATTATGATAAGGAGAAACAAAAATAGATAAAATGCCAAAGGAATAGTTTTGGCATTTGGTGAAAATTGGCTTTTACCCCCTCACAGTGAATAAGTCCACAAGTTGTAAATCATGAACCACATTACCGACATGGATGAAAATTTGGGAGGATGTAGGGCTCGAAAAATGCAATATTTTGGATAAATAAACGATTTCAATATTTCAATTTTCAACCGAATTTTTATTTGAAAACCGCCTGATCAGGTGAAAACATACTCCGAGTCCCCTTAAAAAATGGATAAATTCAAATTTGGTATGGAACTGGTTCAGGTTCAGCACATCCCCTTTCAAATACGCCCAAGAGAGCTTAAATCCATAATGTGGGCTCTGAGAAACCCCCTACCACAAAATTGAGCACTTTTTTACCACACACGGACGTCACGCGTGCTCTACAGTAAATTAAGCGCCAAAATTCAGATATTGGAGATAGACCAATTCTGTCATTGTCAAACGATCGGGCGTCGAAAATCGATCGTCCATGATTTTTTGCAGATTTTTCTAATAAATATTTCTCGAGAAATGATTTAGGAACGAAGCTTGATTTGGAGCCGGAGCCAAAAGCAAACCCTATACCTTTAGTAAGAAAGGCAAAAAGCATAAACATCTTTTTTTTTGTTATTTTTCTCGAAGAACTTGCAATGCATTTGCATTTGCAAAAATGTCCCATTGCATACAATTTTGTATAGTATAGGACTGTGGGACAAATTATGTATGAAAATTAATTAATAGGTGAAAAGAGTGCAAATATCTTCTTAATTCATGGTGATTTCCGGGCTAGGTTATGTTAAAAATATAATGCTTTTATAAATTTTTCTCTTTTAATTGTAAAGAAACGACCAGTTGCTTATCCACTATCGTTTCTTTTGAATTTCTTTTTTTCTTTTGTTTTTATTTGGATTCTGAAATGTAAATTTAATTTAGATCTGTATTAATATGGCCTGTCACATGTGTTGGCTTTTGACACACCATTTTGGGTTTTTGTGGTCTGACTTTTTTAATTTTTCTCCATTTTTGGTGACCTGTGTTATCAAAGCCTTAATAGTTTCTAATCTTGTTGAATCTTCAAGTCTTAAAGGTTGTACAAGAACAAATAATAAAAATATTAAACTCCCACAATAAGATGTAGCCAAACTTTGCCACCTTTTTCGCAAAGAAAATCTCTCAATGACTGTGGAGAATCGTTAACAAACCCGAATCCTGGTAGAACAACCGTGTGGTGGTCCCTGGTCCCCAAGCCCCTCCCTTCAAGAGCTCTACCCTCCAAAGTGAAAATTGTGAAGTGCTTGCAACTCCGGTGTGTTCACAGGGAACGTCGGCCACGACCACAACGACGAGCGGCTAATAAAGATTAAACTTCATCCGAGTATAATGAGAAGGTATCGAATAAGGATTCGCATAAAATGAAACGACGACGGTGCATCGAGTGCTCCGGGGCGGCGTCTGGCCCCGGCCAGATCGTGGCCACAAGTTGGCCACACCAACCACGCGCAACTTCAAAGTCGCTGCCGTGGATCAGCAGCAGCAGTGCAACAACCACCAGCTCTCCCAATGACCTTGCCCAAGGTCGAAGAGTCCCACCGAGTTCCACCCCTTTGGCAGTGGTCGTCCTAGTCCTGCTGGTGATGACCGGGGTCCTGCCCGAAGCTCGGGCCAGTGAGTTCCCCGAGCGGGAGTGCTGCGACCCGATCTACCCGCCGATGCCCGACCCGGAAGAACCGGGTCCGACGACCTCGGTGGCCGTTGGCGGTGGGGGAAGCAGTTCCGGGGGGTCGTCCCACGGTGGAGGTTACCACTATGGGTTGGAGAGTGGGGAGGAATCGGGCCGAAGTTCGGTGGGGATGGGAGGCGGAGCAGGAGGAGCTGGAGCGGGAGGAGGAATTGGGATGCTTCCGGAAGGAGCTGGTGGAGAAGGAGTATACATTAGGGGGTATCCGGATAAGCCCAAGATTGGCACGTCAGGTGAGTGAGACAGACATTACCTTAAAAATCCGAAATCATTAAATTCCAACAAATCTCAAGGAATTATTTAGCAACTTAGCCCCAAAAATTCTTTAACATCATCCACCTCCATCATCATCATCCGTTTTTTCAACCTTCCGAATCGATCAACCCCCTTCCCAGACAGGAATTCCAGAGTGGTAGCCGAGTTGCCACTTTGCATACCCCAACGCCACTTTGGCTGTCTGTTTTCCGCTCAACCAGCCCAGCCGACCAAAGTTGAACAACCGTCGTCGACGTCGTTTTCGGAAAACCGCAAACGAAACAATCGTAAAATAACTGAAATTTTTGCGTCCTCCTCCCTCCACCATTGACGCAGGTCTCTGGCCCCATGATTTCCATTCCGCCGGGGAAATGGTGCGAAAGATAACTCACTATACTGGTTTGAAGATAATTCCAGCTGAATTTCAAAATAAATAAATTTTTTCAAAAAAAAAAAACCATTTATTGCCCATTTGGAACTTTTGTGCAACAAATTTGTAATGATTCTAAAATTGTGGCCAGCTCTACTGAGATGCATTAACTGCAGAGAGGATTCCAAACGAAACTCATTTTATTTTTTATTTTTATGTGTTTTAAAACTTTAGTATGATTTTGAAATAATTTCAAAACATTTGTTTAACTAATTGTTTTTTTTTAGAATTTTTGAGACAGTTAAAATTTTGCAATTTTCCATGGACTGTTCTCGACGTCTGCAAACACTCTGCCCCCCCCTTGGTATTATTGTATACGAATCAATTTGGACGCTGCGTGCCGGGCTTTTCCGGCCCCCTCCCACAAGCCCCCACTGACTGCTGACTGACAAAAAATGGTCGGAAAAGTGGCTTTTGCCCGCTTAGTTCTTAGACTTTGGGTTCGTGAATTTTTATTCACGCAGCAAATGCTGCCGCCTCGCGAAATAGCTTTTTGCGCGCCGCCGAAATTTGTCTCGACAGATTGCCGTTTCGCGTTGGAAATATACACTCACCGACCGAAAAGTTGGGCAGGAAAATCAAGAAGAAATAAAAGAGGATGAAGATTTTCCCACCATCGGTTTGTTTTGCCTGTTTGGAAAGAGAGAAAGAGAGGAGGAAAGAGGCATTTCACGCTGGGAATTAAGTCTTCTCGGACGTCGACGATTTTTCGCGAGAAAGGAAATTGTTTTCCTTTCGTGGGACTGGCATTGGCAGTAATTTTGCGTTGAAATAATTACCGGCCGCGTCCCTTCTAGGGGGGAGGGCTTTGAGTTTAGGGCTCTTTTCTAGGTTCCAGTAGAGTGGAAATGTCGTGGACTTTAATGTGATTTTGAACACTTGCTGTGCAAGGAGCGATGTCGGAAAAAGGGACTTTCGAATAATTTGCTGTAATTATGCGCTCGATTTGGGCGGGAAATGATCGGTAGGTTTATTTTGCTAGAGTGTTTTATTTCGCGTAATGAAAATTGAAGAAATCAGGCCAACACTTCAATTACCTACATTTTTGGAGAACATTTTCGAAGTTGAGGAAATAAAACACACAAATAGTAGAAAAATTCAAAGCTGATTCCACATCCACATTCAGTAAATATTAAAAACTACTGTAAAATCCCGAGCAGACGGAAATAACTTGGTAATAACATTTTTTGATATTTGAAAATACTAGGCCAATAACATTTTATGTTATATATAACAAGATTTGTTATTCGCCGTTATGATTTTTTTGTTATTCGATTGTTATTGTAATAACAGACTAATAACGTTTGCAGTTATGCTTCGAACAAATCTTTGTTATTACTTTTTGTTATTTTAACAACTAATCCGATCATTCCAAGAACATTTGGAGATATTCTTCCATAACAAAAAATGTTATTCCCAAGTTGTTCTGGCTTTCAATCAATATCAGACCGAAAACAAATTTTGTTATGATAACATAAACTGTTATTGAACTCTTATGCAAAAATGGATTTTGCAAAAATATTCCATAACACTTTCTATTATTTTAACAGTATTTGTTATTGAAATGACATGAATTTAGTTATTACCGTCTGTTCGGGATGCACAGAGCCGTACCTTGGGTCCACGGCGCCCTTGGCGAAGCATCAATTTGGCGCCCCTCCCAAATTTACAAGAAATTTTGAAATCAAGGTTAATTTTCAATGATTGCTTCAATGAGTTTTGATTTTATAATTGCAATTGGGTCCTAAAATGAAGCTTAGATTGCTGATATTATTGTTTACAGCGATAAAGCTTATTTTTCTGAGTACAATGACCCTTTGTACGAGCACAAAGAGTTTAAAATGGATTTTTAAATCAATTTTGAAAAATTAACCTCGCGGTCCTTCTTGACAGAAAAGCTCCTACTTGACAGCTCGTTCCAAGGGGACCATAGTTGATCCATCGAAAAAATGGTGTCTTGTCAAAAAAAAATTTTGCATTAAAATGAAAAAAAGTGATCAGAAATATTTTTTAATCGTGTTTTTTACCGTTGTACATAAAAATTGACATAGGACTTTAGTACCCAATTGGAGACCTTAATAAGGTTAAATTCAGAAACACAGTTATTTATTAATTTTTATGTTTAATTTTTAAATAATATTAGACAGGTTGATTTGAAAATTCATTGTGGGAATTGCGTTGGCTGAATCTTTCTCAGATTTCATAACACGATAATGAAAGCTAGGTTTTGTTTTTTATTAATTTATTTTTCAGATAAATGCACAGAATTGAACTATAAATGTTGCTTTAACTTGTTGGCAAATTTGATATTTTTTTCTAAGCCTGTATAAATCTGATCTAGTATTAAATTTATTGTATAAGCAAAGAACTTTACCGGATTCGTAAAATAATTAGTTGATTTGGCTTTGAATTTCATTTTGGTGCAATTAGAAAAAAGAAAAAAATCTTTCTTCAAAATAAAAAAATAATTAGTCGATGCCCGTGTCCTCTTTTGTTTTATCTAGATAGGAATCCCAGCAAGCTTAGTACAAAAGAGCAAACCGGCATCGAAGTATAATTTTTCAACATGCAGCGGCAGAACCATATTTCGTCAAAATCAATTAAAGATCATTCAAAATCCAGCGCAATTCATGATGAAACTTATTTTAATATTTGGCCAAAAATATCAAGATAAGAAATTTTTATTAATTTTAAGTGATTCGCCCATACGAGGCTTGAGAATATTTATCATAATTTTATATTTATAATTATATTTTGCATTGATTTTTTTGATCGGTATATTTTTTAATTCGTGATATTAAATTTTATGTTTCAGAAAATTATTTTTTTAAGCAAAGCTGTATCAATGTTTTCAAAACTTGAAAAAATATTTTTTTTTGTTTTTAACTGAAAAAAAAGTTTGAATCGTTTCTCATTACCAAAGCTTTTTAGACGATTAACCCGTATAGGCCTGGGTGAAATTGGAATCACTAAAATGACCATAACTCAGCGAAAACTCAACCAATTTGCATACTTCTTTATTAGTTGGACTCGTTAGAATGTCTATTTTCCGAAAATGACCCGCAGAACCCGGAAATGTTCCGGTGGCCGGAGATATTCCGGTGGGTCACTGGGTCAAATGGGGTCAAAAATGGCAATTTTTGGGACCCGTATAGATTTTCAAACAGAAATCTTGGAAAAAATACATTTTTTCTTGTTATGATCATTGTTCTACCCACAGACAATGCTAACCATCAATTTTGAACCACCGGAATTGTTCCGGATTGGACGGGTAGGTTCCATACCGCGGGGGAACCGGTCAGGGGGCGGCCAATAATACAAATATTTTTATCATGGCAATATGGGTGTCAAAGTTCACCATTTTCAAAATCTAGCTCATCTAGGATCCCCAAAACCATTTTTGGACCGATCTGGCCACTTTGGGACCGGTTCCCGGTACTCCGGCGAATCCCGGAATACGGCAAATTGCGGAATTATTTCAGAACAATTTTGGACCCAGCAATATGGGTGTCAAAGTACACCATTTTCAGAATCTAGCTCATCTAGGATCTCCAAAACCATTTTTGGAACGATCTGGCCACTTTGGGACCGGTTCCCGGTACTCCGGCGAATCCCGGAATACGGCAAATTGCGGAATTATTTCAGAACAATTTTCGACCCAGCAATGTGGGTGTCAATGTTCACCATTTTCAAAATCTAGCTCATCTAGGATCCCCAAAACCATTTTTGGACCGATCTGGCCACTTTGGGACCGGTTCCCGGTACTCCGGCGAAACCCGGAATACGGCAAATTGCGGAATTATTTCAGAACAATTTTCGACCCAGCAATGTGGGTGTCAATGTTCACAATTTTCTAAATACAGCTCATCTAAGATCACCAAAACCATTTTTGGACCGATCTGGCCACTTTGGGACCGGTTCCCGGTACTCCGGCGAAACCCGGAATACGGCAAATTGCGGAATTCTTTCAGATCAATTTTTGACCCAGCAATATGGGTGTCAAAGTTCACCATTTTCAAAATCTAGCTCATCTAGGATCTCCAAAACCATTTTTGGACCGATCTGGCCACTTTGGGACCGGTTCCCGGTACTCCGGCGAATCCCGGAATACGGCAAATTGCGGAATTATTTCAGAACAATGTTGGACCCAGCAATATGGGTGTCAAAGTTCACCATTTTCAAAATCTAGCTCATCTAGGATCCCCAAAACCATTTTTGGACCGATCTGGCCACTTTGTGACCGGTTCCCGGTACTCCGGCGATTCCCGGAATACGGCAAATTGCGGAATTATTTCAGAACAATTTTGGACCCAGCAATGTGGGTGTCAATGTTCACCATTTTCAAAATGAACCTGTCAGTTCAATTGTTCAAAATTTGTGTTGAACTGACTTCATTGTTTGTTTACTTTTTTTATATTTATTTCATAAGGTTTTACGCCGTGCCTTTATTTGACAGCTCGCGTGCAATGTTTACATGTTCTTCGTTGTCGGTTTCGATGTAAAATGTGGAAAACTTTGTCTAAAAATGACAACGCTATCCTCGTACAAGCCATGTAGTTGCGCGAGCAGGAAACCTAGCTTATTTGGCGCGAACCTCCAAACCCAACCCAAAGCAAAATATAAACCTCTTATATGGTGCGAAAATTCTGTTGCGTTGATTGCATCGAACAAAATTGGGTGAGTTGTCGTTAGCGTGTACATTGTGTGGCGCATCAGCTTTTGACAGGTTGCGCTCGTCGCTTCCCAACCCTGCGGACCAGTATCAGTGTTACCAGAATTAAATCGAAAAAAAAATCTGACAAAACTATCTGGGAAAATCTGGCATGCCACTTTCTCATAATTATTGAGCAAAATTGTGTTCAAAAATTGTGCAATTTTACATTTTATTCATTATCGATTACAATATGGATTTTTTAGCAAAGCCTTTATCTTTATCTGGCAACCTGGCAACTGTTCCATTGACGTCTCTTTGGTAAACGCGTGGCAAGACAGAGAGCAAGAGAAAATTTCTCCTTCTTTCCGTTTTATGCTTTAGTTCGTTCTCGCTTGCTCTCGACTTGTTCCTTGGTGATGAGGTTTCATTCTAGATTGAGTTCTTGATTGCGTCTGATCAAAGCATTTTTTTTGACCGAGTGATGGATACAGAAAGTGAGAGTGAACTTGATGATTACAATGAATCTTCTGATGCAGCGACAGTTTCCGATCTACCAAGTGAAGATGATGAATCAAATCAATCTGCAAGGTAATTTTTTGACTAAAAAGTTTTAAAAAATGTGTGAATGAATGTGTGTGTTTTTGTTTTTTCACAGCAGTGGCACTTCCGAGAGCGACGAAGATTTCGTCGCGAGGAACGGAGTAAGATGGCGAAAAAAACCGGATAAGAAAGCTTTTCGCGGTGAATTCGACCAGTGTAATCATGGGTTGACTGATCATTCGAAGGATTTCAAAACGGCCCAGGACGCATTCGAATTGTTTATGTCAGTCGGTATGCTTGGTATAATGGTGAAATACACCAATATGCATGCGAGATCGAAGCGCCGAAAATGGAATGATGTTACGGTACCGGAAATGCGGGCATTCATTGCTGTCCTAATCGGAGCAGGTCGTCTTCATATGAACGACGTCAACACAAACATCCTTTGGAGTTCAGATGACGTTTGGGCACCAAGGTTCTTCAAGTTGGCTATGGCACGCGATCGGTTCAAGGACATCTTCAATTTTTGGCGATTTGATGACCGAAAAACTCGGAAGAGACGTTTCCGAAAATCGAAGAACAAGTTGGAGCCGGTGAGATTGATTTACGACGATTTCGTGAAACGTTGCATCCGTAACTACAATCCTGGCAGCAACCTAACGATTGATGAGCGACTGTGCGTGTTTCGGGGTAAGTAAAAATTCAAAAATTTAAAAATTCAAAAATTCAAAAATTCAAAAATTCAAAAATTCAACAATTCAAAAATTCAAAAATTCAAAAATTCAAAAATTCAAAAATTCAAAAATTCAAAAATTCAAAAATTCAAAAATTCAAAAATTCAAAAATTCAAAAATTCAAAAATTCAAAAATTCAAAAATTCAAAAATTCAAAAATTCAAAAATTCAAAAATTCAAAAATTCAAAAATTCAAAAATTCAAAAATTCAAAAATTCAAAAATTCAAAAATTCAAAAATTCAAAAATTCAAAAATTCAAAAATTCAAAAATTCAAAAATTCAAAAATTCAAAAATTCAAAAATTCAAAAATTCAAAAATTCAAAAATTCAAAAATTCAAAAATTTAAAAATTCAAAAATTCAAAAATTCAAAAATTCAAAAATTCAAAAATTTAAAAATTCAAAAATTCAAAAATTCAAAAATTCAAAAATTCAAAAATTCAAAAATTCAAAAATTCAAAAATTTAAAAATTCAAAAATTCAAAAATTCAAAAATTCAAAAATTCAAAAATTCAAAAATTCAAAAATTCAAAAAATCAAAAATTCAAAAATTCAAAAATTCAAAAATTCAAAAATTCAAAATTTCAAAAATTCAAAAATTCAAAAATTCAAAAATTCAAAAATTCAAAAATTCAAAAATTCAAAAATTCAAAAATTCAAAAATTCAAAAATTCAAAAATTCAAAAATTCAAAAATTCAAAAATTCAAAAATTCAAAAATTCAAAAATTCAAAAATTCAAAAATTCAAAAATTCAAAAATTCAAAAATTCAAAAATTCAAAAATTCAAAAATTCAAAAATTCAAAAATTCAAAAATTCAAAAATTCAAAAATTCAAAAATTCAAAAATTCAAAAATTTAAAAATTCAAAAATTCAAAAATTCAAAAATACAAAAATTCAAAAAATTCAAAAATTCAAGAATTCAAAAATTCAAAAATTCAAAAATTCAAAAATTCAAAAATTCAAAAATTCAAAAATTCTAAAATTCAAAAATTCAAAAATTCAAAAATTCAAAAATTCAAAAATTCAAAAATTCAAAAATTCAAAAATTCAAAAATTCAAAAATTCAAAAATTCAAAAATTCAAAAATTCAAAAATTCAAAAATTCAAAAATTCAAAAATTCAAAAATTCAAAAATTCAAAAATTAAAAATTCAAAAATTCAAAAATTCAAAAATTCAAAAATTCAAAAATTCAAAAATTCAAAAATTAAAAATTCAAAAATTCAAAAATTCAAAAATTCAAAAATTCAAAAATTCAAAAATTCAAAAATTCTAAAATTCTAAAATTCAAAAATTCAAAAATTCAAAAATTCAAAAATTCAAAAATTCAAAAATTCAAAAATTCAAAAATTCAAAAATTCAAAAATTCAAAAATTCAAAAATTCAAAAATTCAAAAATTCAAAAATTCAAACATTCAAAAATTCAAAAATTTAAAAATTTAAAAAAAATGTTTTGTAAAATAGATTGTTTTGTTTCTCCCTCCAGGTAAATGCCCTTTCAGGGTTTACATGAAATCGAAACCAGGCAAATATGGCATGAAAGTTTGGTGCTGCTCTTGTGTCCATTGTCAGTACATATGCAACTTGCAGGTGTACACAGGAAAAGTCGACAAAAAACCGGAGAAGGGACAGGGCAAGAGAGTGGTACTGGATCTGATGCAGCCATTTACGGGTCTTTGGAGAGAGGTGACTACAGATAATTTCTTCAGCTCTCTCCAACTCTCCGACGACCTGTTCAAGGACAACACCCTTTTCACGGGAACGGTTCGAACGAACAAACCAGATTTGCCGGATAGCTTCGCCAAGTCGGCCAGCCGGGCACCCAACTCGGTACTGGTCGGCTATAACGGCGTAAGCACCCTGACTTCTTTTATCGACGGACACAAAAAAAAGCCGGCCATTGTACTGACATCAACCCTTACCAAAACCACAATCTGCGGCAAAAAACCACCAATCGTGCTTCACTACAACGGGACGAAGGGCGCTGTTGATGCAGGCGATTTCATCACTCGCAAGACGAACTGTGTCCGAAAGACCAGGGTATGGACGAAGAAACTGGTGATGGAACTCCTGAGCGTCGCCTGCTTGAATGCGAGTTGCCTGTACCGGTTGAAGTACCCGGAGCGGTGCAAGGGCAAAAGTTGGAGATCAAATTTTCTGCAACAACTGTGCGACCAGCTCATTCAGGAGAACGTACAGGAACGTGTAAAATCTCAAAGGCTGACAAAGGAGTTACGAGGGCAGCTGAACGCGTTTTCTTCTCGCCAAATGGAAGCGGGCGCAAAACTGTGCAACTGGTGTGGCAAGGAGTCTAGGCCAATCCGTACCTGTTGTATTTGCGCGGAAGCAGTCTGTAAGCAACACTACACTGAGATGGACCTAAAGTTTTGTAGAGAGTGTAAGAAGCAAGGCCTGAAACCAAAGACGACGAACACAAAGATAAGTCGAGTTCGGTGCGAGACGTGCAAAGTGGATCGGAAAACTGAAACGAAATGTGCTCATTGTGAGACTGCCATCTGTGGCGTATGCGGAAAGTCAGCCAAAGTAATGTTGTGCGAAAAATGTTCAAAAGCTTGAGAGAGAGAGAGAGAGAGAGAGAGAGAGAGAGAGAGAGAGAGAGATAGAGATAGAGAGAGAGAGATAGAGATAGAGAGAGAGAGATAGAAAGAGAAAGAGAGTGCGAGCAAGAAAAAGAGTGTGGAAGAAAGAAAGAGAAGGACATAAACAGTGAAAGGGCAACAGAAAAACTGAAAGAATGAAAGAGAAAGAAAAAATAACAAACGAGCGAGCGAGATAGTAAAAGAACAGAACGAATGAGAGACAAAAAAGGAAAGTGAGAGAGAGAGAGAGAGGCCTGAATATCTTCAAACTCAAAAAAATATAAATACATTGGACTAATCATGAACTTTTGATTTCTTAGTAAGTAATCCCATAATTTGCCGTTTTCCGGGTTTCGCCGGAGTACCGGGAACCGGTCCCAAAGTGGCCAGATCGTTCCAAACATGGTTTTGGGGATCCTAGATGAGCTAGATTTTGAAAATGGTGAACTGTGACACCCATATTGCTGGGTCCAAAATTGTTCTGAAATAATTCCGCAATTTGCCGTATTCCGGGTTTCGCCGGAGTACCGGGAACCGGTCCCAAAGTGGCCAGATCGGTCCAAAAATGGTTTTGGGGATCCTAGATGAGCTAGATTTTGAAAATGGTGAACTTTGACACCCATATTGCTGGGTCAAAAATTGATCTGAAAGAATTCCGCAATTTGCCGTATTCCGGGTTTCGCCGGAGTACCGGGAACCGGTCCCAAAGTGGCCAGATCGGTCCAAAAATGGTTTTGGTGATCCTAGATGAGCTGTATTTAGAAAATTGTGAACATTGACACCCACATTGCTGGGTCGAAAATTGTTCTGAAATAATTCCGCAATTTGCCGTATTCCGGGTTTCGCCGGAGTACCGGGAACCGGTCCCAAAGTGGCCAGATCGGTCCAAAAATGGTTTTGGTGATCCTAGATGAGCTGTATTTAGAAAATTGTGAACATTGACACCCACATTGCTGGGTCCAAAATTGTTCTGAAATAATTCCGCAATTTGCCGTATTCCGGGATTCGCCGGAGTACCGGGAACCGGTCCCAAAGTGGCCAGATCGGTCCAAAAATGGTTTTGGGGATCCTAGATGAGCTAGATTTTGAAAATGGTGAACTTTGACACCCATATTGCCATGATAAAAATATTTGTATTATTGGCCGCCCCCTGACCGGTTCCCCCGCGGTATGGAACCTACCCGTCCAATCCGGAACAATTCCGGTGGTTCAAAATTGATGGTTAGCATTGTCTGTGGGTAGAACAATGATCATAACAAGAAAAAATGTATTTTTTCCAAGATTTCTGTTTGAAAATCTATACGGGTCCCAAAAATTGCCATTTTTGACCCCATTTGACCCAGTGACCCACCGGAATATCTCCGGCCACCGGAACATTTCCGGGTTCTGCGGGTCATTTTCGGAAAATAGACATTCTAACGAGTCCAACTAATAAAGAAGTATGCAAATTGGTTGAGTTTTCGCTGAGTTATGGTCATTTTAGTGATTCCAATTTCACCCAGGCCTATACGGGTTTAAAAAAGTAAACAACACCGGTTAAGCTAAAACTGAAAAAGTGATGTTTAGATCATTTTGTGTGCTCTGAAAAATATTTTTTTTCTTGAAAAAATAATGTTGGTCTTATTAGTGAAAATTTAAAGCAGTTTTCCTATTTCAAAACACTAGTATTTTGAAAAAAGCGTAGGCAAATTTCAATGCACGAATTTGCATTTAAAAGCGGTGTATGCACTTCGGAAGGAATCGGTCAAGAAAAATTTCAAATGGGCAGCAGCGGCAGCGAAAGCAAGCCAGAGAGGGTGAATAAGAGCCCAATAAAACGCTCCCTTTCCTTTGTTCTGCTGTTCGTAAAGCTGGGGGAGGGGGGGGCGACATAAACTTTGAAAAATATTTGCAACGGCCTAAAATGTAAAAATAATTCCAATTTCAAAGAAGCTCGAAATATGACCATCATTTTTGGCTGATTGTGATTTACATCCAAATTAAAATAACATATAGTTGTAAATTTTTGTAGTCTGGAAGGTATTACTTAAACTTCTTTATACAATGTTCCAAACTTTAATGCTGTATTCATTTTGAGAAGCTCTTTTAGAACTCCTTGAACTTTCTGCCACTTGAGCGCCCCTTCTTTGATAAAAAAAAATAAATTTTCAAAAACACTTCGGTAGAAATATTCATATAATTGATTTTAACGCACCCAAATCATATTTTTTTATATTTTAAACCAAATTATCCAGTTATTTATAGTTCTACTTTATAATTTGGCACCCATTCTGTTGCAAATACCTAATGAGAATGTTATAACTGACATGACAATTATGTACTATCATCGATTTCGGCGCCCCCCAAGGGCTGGCGCCCTTGGCGGTCGCCAACTGCGCCAACCCCTAGGTACGGCGCTGGGGATGCATAAAAAATATAAAATCAATCATAAGATTTAAGCTTATTGATATTTTTGCCTTTGTAACAAAAGAAAGATTTCTAGATTAAATTTTCAAAAGGTCCTATCTTCATAGGAAGCCCATGACGGATAGGTTTAAGGTTTGCTTTGGAAAAACGCATTACTCAGAAATCTTAAAAAAATCGTGCACGGCGGGGAATCGTCCCAGAAAAAATCCTATCACTAAAATGAAGGTTTAAATGCGCTCTTTCGATTGAGTTTTTGCCCGAAACCCGGAACTCAAAGTCTGATTTTTTAGAGCTCTTTTTTCTGAAATACTTGAACGATGTCTGTATCCGCTCTTAAAAATGTGTGTCTTCCATCATTGGAAAGCCGCTCGTAAAACTCAGAATTTTTTTAAATTTCATATTTCGTAGGAGACGAACATTATATTTTTCGATTCACAATTTTATACTAGTAAATGTGGTCAGAGTCATTTTTAGAGGTTTTTTTTTGACTGTTTTACGGATAACACACAGAATCCAGTTTCAAACAAAAAGCCATTCAAAAACATGCCTAGGCTCAAAATTTGAAGCTTTTCCAAAATTTATTTCCAGAGTTATAGCCATATTAGTGTTTTACGTCTTATTTTTAGCCTATTTTTTCCTATTAAATTTTTGGTTTTATACTGAACATCAAATTCGAAGTCCCGGTTCGAATCATAAACGTCTGCACATTTACGCTTGCGCGTGAAATTGTTCTTTCTGGCTTCTGATAATAGATCGACAAAGTGCAATATTGATACATATTTTTTAAGTTAAACAGACTATCATTAAGGACTGAGTACCCTTTTTTCTAATAATATAAATCCAATATGTTTTTCTTAAGGGGTTACATACATGTAGAAAATCACAAAAAATCATATTACAGAAAATTAATTGAATCCACTAAAAATATGATTTTCAATTACTCCTGAAACTTTCATGAAGATATTAGGGGAAATATACCCTTTCTAATCAAACACCTATCTTTGTCATATGGAGAGTTTGATGCTCGATTAAAGCTCCAAAAATACTTTTCAGGCTATAAACTTACGAGCAACATCACCGCCTCGAATAAGCACGCAAATTTATGCCACTTACTGGCCGAAAAGATCAAATTTAATGCACTTTTGATCAAAATTTCTATTTTGCAAGACCATTTCTCATCATTTTGGTGGCACACATATCCACACTAGGGTGCCCAGAAAAAATGACCCCCTGCTCTACAAGCGGAAAACGGTTTATTGGGTTATTTTAAGCATCTGTGCAAATTTTGAGCGAAATTGGTTGAGATTAACCCATTGATATCCGAGCCTAAAGTTGGTGAAAAAAATGTTTTTCATACAAAATTGACTTTTTTAAATCGCTAATAACTTTTCAGGATTTAGTTTTACAGCTTTGGTATGTTCTACAAAGTTGTAGAGCATTAAATTTCCAATGAGAATCTCACTTTTGGGAATATTTGGATGTAAGTAGCGCACCGTGTAGACCAAACTGTAAGAAAATTGGGTTTTCCATACATTTTTTCGATTTTTCCCATACAAACTTCACCCCCGAGTATCAAAGGGTAAATGTTAACCGATTTTGCTCATATTTGGACCAGAGTCCTAAAATAGGTCAAGGAACAATATTCAGCTTGTGGAGCGAGGTTTTGAGAAAAAGTCCCGTATTCTGGGCACCCTAATCCACACGCAAGATCAGAGGTTAACTGCTTAACGAAAGTCTCCATCAATATCTTTTCACTTGCGCTAACGATTTCAAAGCGCTTAAGATATAAAATTGCTTCCAACTACCGGCAACATGTTCTTTTGACCATTACTTAGTCACTCACTTGAAAAATAATCCCGAAAAATGTGAATAATTAGCTAGCACCAACAAAAAAAAACAAACGCGCTAAGTCTTTTGACGTTTCAATTTCGAATACCGATTCTAATCGAAAGCTGAAGAAAACCGAGTGAGGAGCGAAGGCAAATAAAGAACAAAGGGTGGCCACCAACACCACCAACATGCTGGTGCAGCGCCTGTTGGAGTGAGCAAGTGCTGTCAGGAAACTTTCGCTATAAATGCTACTTTTCGTGAGTGTTTGCTTAAAATTTCATCAATTTTGGCAGCACTAAGCAGACCCAAAAGAGCCCTGGAAGAAAAAAAAGAACTAAGCTGAAAACAGAAAAATGGGCGTGGCCCAATGCACTCGACTGATTAAAATGCATTTGGGAAATATATTTTTTAAATTCTTGTAAAAGGAACAGCATAACCTTTAATAAAAGTGTAAATAAACAGAAATGTACACAAACAGTTGCTCTACTCGTTGGTGTACTTGGTTTTAGTGACTTTCAAGGAACAATCCAGATTATCCAGCATCATTCAAACACGACCGCTAATTAGGCTTAAAATGGGCATATTTCCCCTACATGATTAAACTTTTTTAGGCTCACGGCACAATTTGTCAAACTTCCTGAGCGTTTTTCTCGAAACACCAAGTTGATTTACGGGTGCCACGATATCTCGAGATGGGATGGACCAAATTGGCTGAAATTTTGAGTGAAGACTCTCAAGACATATCTCGTGTGCATGACGAAGCCTGATTTTGAAATTTTGCTTTTTTAAAAAATAGAAAAATCAAAAACTAACGATTTTTTATATGAAAAACACATAAAAAATATCGTTTTTTTTTCAAATAAGTTTTTTGAAAATCGGCCTTCGTCATGTACACAGGACCGTTTTAACGAGTCTTCACCAAAATTTTGAGCCAATTTGGTCAAAGCAGTT
This sequence comes from Culex pipiens pallens, assembly GCF_016801865.2. Lineage (NCBI taxonomy): Eukaryota > Metazoa > Arthropoda > Insecta > Diptera > Culicidae > Culex > Culex pipiens. The sequence goes on from NC_068937.1 coordinate 126,487,895, forward strand.
TTGAGATATCGTGGCAACCTTTTTTTTGATACTGCTAACTTTAAATAGCTATATCTCGGCAATGATTCAACCAAATGTCTTCAAATCTGATATATATAATAAATATTAATGCCCTGAAAACAGATTTTAAATAAAATTAAGTGTGTACTCACACCAACCTCTGACTTTTTTGTCAATTTGCATGTATGTAACCCCTTAATTAAATATGATTATGAATAAAAATGCATTCGAGGCTTTAAAAGATTCCAAGCTTTAAGTCAAATTCTCGCTGGGTAGTGTCATTATATTGGACTTTCACTCTGTTTTGGAACTGCTTAGGCTGATACAAGTTTTGTTTAAAGTTTTTTCCTCCCCCCCTTTCAATATTGGCCCGAAAAATCAAGGGGCATAAAACAATATATTTTTTCAAAAAAGCTTAAAAATTTCACTGGAAATTTAAGTGCAATCAGCTGAAATCAATCTAAAATGCATTCCTCTGTGTTAAGAATTATTTTTAGCATGTTTTGGTTTTTTTTGAAAACCATTAGAAATTTTCAAAATTTTCGATAATTATTATCGCAAAAAGTTTTTTTCGCTAAAATTTTTGTTTTCGTCAAATCTTACATTTCTTGAAAACTATAAGTGCAGAACAACCGAACAAGTTTAAAATGCATTTTGAAACACTTTTTCCATGCAAATGTTGAAACTATGGAGCAATTCTCTACCAAAACCGGAAATGGATTTTATTTGTATTTTTTGATTTGGCTCAAACTTTGTGGGGGCCTTCCCTATGACCAAAGAAGCCATTTTGCATCATTAGTTTGTCCATATAAATTTCCATACAAATTTGGCAGCTGTTCATACAAAAATGGTACGTATATATTCGAAAATCTGTAACTTTTGAAGGAATTTTTTGATCAATTTGGTGTCTTCGGCAAAGTTGTAGGTATTGATAAGGACTATTTAGAAAAAAATAGGTACACGGAAAAAAAAATTTCCCGATTTTTTTATTAACTTTTTTTTCACAAAAACTCAAATTCCCAAAATACGTATTTTTTGATTTTCGAGATTTTTTGATATCTTTTAGGGGACAAAAATCCGCAACTTTTGAGCTATAGAGAAACACGGTCAAAAAATCTGCCGCCGAGTTATGATTTTTTGAAAAACTGGTGATTTTTGGAAAAAATCGAAATTTCATACATAAAATTTTTTTGACCTCATTTTTTTATGCAAAATTGAATTTGCAATCGAAAATTACTTTACAGATTTTTCGAACAAGGGCCCCGTTTTCAAGATATAGCCACCAAAAGTTTGATTTCAGCGAAATATTTGCAGTTTTTCGATTTTTAAAAATAGTGACCATGAGTGACCATTTCTAAAAATATTTTTTTTGAAAAGTTCAGAAAATTTTCTATAAAATTGTCTAAGAGACATTGAAGATTGGACCTCTGGTTGCTGAGATACAGCGGCTTAAAGAAAAAGAAACACGAAAATTGAAGTTTTCTAAGTCTCACCCAAACAGCCCACCATTTTCTAATGACGATATCTCAGCAATTAATGGTCCGATTTTCAATGTTAATACATGAAAAATTCGTGAAATTTTCCGATCTTTTCGAAAAAAATATTTTGAAAAAAAATAAATCAAGAGTAACATTTTAAAAGGGCATAATATTCAATGTTTGGCCCTTTTAAAATGTTAGTCTTGATTTAATTTTTTTCAAAATATTTTTTTCGAAAAGATCGGAAAATTTCACGAATTTTTCATGTATTAACATTGAAAATCGGACCATTAATTGCTGAGATATCGTCATTAGAAAACGGTGGGCTGTTTGGGTGAGACTTAGAAAACTTCAATTTTCGTGTTTCTTTTTCTTTAAGCCGCTGTATCTCAGCAACCAGAGGTCCAATCTTCAATGTCTCTTAGACAATTTTATAGCAAATTTTCTGAACTTTTAAAAAAAATATTTTTAGAAATGGTCACTCATGGTCACTATTTTTAAAAATCGAAAAACTGCAAATATTTCGCTGAAATCAAACTTTTGGTGGCTATATCTTGAAAACGGGGCCCTTGTTCGAAAAATCTGTAAAGTAATTTTCGATTGCAAATTCAATTTTGCATAAAAAAATGAGGTCAAAAAAATTTTATGTATGAAATTTCGATTTTTTCCAAAAATCACCAGTTTTTCAAAAAATCATAACTCGGCGGCAGATTTTTTGACCGTGTTTCTCTATAGCTCAAAAGTTGCGGATTTTTGTCCCCTAAAAGATATCAAAAAATCTCGAAAATCAAAAAATACGTATTTTGGGAATTTGAGTTTTTGTGAAAAAAAAGTTAATAAAAAAATCGGGAAATTTTTTTTCCGTGTACCTATTTTTTTCTAAATAGTCCTTATCAATACCTACAACTTTGCCGAAGACACCAAATTGATCAAAAAATTCCTTCAAAAGTTACAGATTTTCGAATATTTACGTACCATTTTTGTATGAACAGCTGCCAAATTTGTATGGAAATTTATATGGACAAACTAATGATGCAAAATGGCTTCTTTGGTCATAGGGAAGGCCCCCACAAAGTTTGAGCCAAATCAAAAAATACAAAAAATAAAAATGGTCGAAATCGGCCGGTTTTGTAGAGAATTGCTCTATGGCTTGTTATTTCAATATTTATATATTTTTTACTGTTTTACTGTTTTTTTTTTAATTACACCTAAAAGTAAACAAAAAAAATGGCCCGGCAACTTTCGACAATCATCTTCAGCTATAAAACGGCCCACAAAACCACGAAAACAACACAGCTCCAGCGGAAACCACAAAACACAAACGGCCTGCAGGCAGTTAAAGTTCGTCCCGGACGATTGCAGCTTCCGCGAAGTGTAACGTCGACTTGGACTTGAACCCGCACTGCACACGGATGCGGACGATTCCTTCGCGGAAATCGAAAGCCCATCCCGGGAGAAGCCTAATGATGCGACCAGCACTGGCGAAAACTGTAATTGAGTCTCACCACGGGAGGGAGAAGAAAATTTGGTGGGAAAAGTTTTCTCTTGCTGTGCTGAAATCGTCTTATGGTTTTGCGTGGTGGACAATTTTGTTTGAGTTTTTCTTCAGTCACTTTGAATAATTGTTGAGATTGTTTTTGCATTTTGAATTTTAAGAATTACTCGCGACGCGGCGAAAAAAGTTTGTTTCTTCTTTTCAATGCCATTCAAAAGTGAGTTACAATTTCCATTTCTCGAGTTTTGTTTTGTGAATTAATTTCCTCGAAAACTCAGCAAAACCAAAAAACAAAAGTCAAGCTTTCACGGTAAAAAATCAAGCGAAAAGCTCCCCCTCCACTGGGACCACTTGTACACCACTCATTTGAGGTTTCGCCGCACACCGATTTGTTTGGTTTGGTTGGCCCAGTCTCGCAAAACAGATGGCCAGGACTCGACGTGAAAATGGTTAAAGTGGGAAGGGCTACCCGACTCCGTGGCATGGTTGGGAAAGTGTAGCGAAAATAAAACAAAAAAGTTTGTGGTTCCTCCGACCACGAGCTCTTTTTTCTGCTTTTTTTTTGTTGTTTCCTTTTTGTGGGAAAGCTCTGATGTTTCAAGCTGAACACGATAACCCCCAATTCAGGTATGAGGTCATTGCACAAACACAACAGGGCTGTGATGTTTTAGACCAGTTTATGCTCACACACTTTTCATGGTGGGGTTACTGAATATGTGTTACAGAAATGTTAAACTAAAAATAATGCAATGTAAAGTTGATAAAAAAATAAATAAAAATTACGAAACATGAGAACATGAAAACATGAAAACATGAAAACATGAAAACATGAAAACATGAAAACATGAAAACATGAAAACATGAAAACATGAAAACATGAAAACATGAAAACATGAAAACATGAAAACATGAAAACATGAAAACATGAAAACATGAAAACATGAAAACATGAAAACATGAAAACATGAAAACATGAAAACATGAAAACATGAAAACATGAAAACATGAAAACATGAAAACATGAAAACATGAAAACATGAAAACATGAAAACATGAAAACTTGAAAACATGAAAACTTGAAAACATGAAAACATGAAAACATGAAAACATGAAAACATGAAAACATGAAAACATGAAAACATGAAAACATGAAAACATGAAAACATGAAAACATGAAAACATGAAAACATGAAAACATGAAAACATGAAAACTTGAAAACATGAAAACTTGAAAACTTGAAAACTTGAAAACTTGAAAACTTGAAAACTTGAAAACTTGAAAACTTGAAAACTTGAAAACTTGAAAACTTGAAAACATGAAAACATGAAAACATGAAAACATGAAAACATGAAAACATGAAAACATGAAAACATGAAAACATGAAAACATGAAAACATGAAAACATGAAAACATGAAAACATGAAAACTTGAAAACTTGAAAACATGAAAACTTGAAAACTTGAAAACTTGAAAACTTGAAAACTTGAAAACTTGAAAACTTGAAAACTTGAAAACTTGAAAACTTGAAAACATGAAAACATGAAAACATGAAAACATGAAAACATGAAAACATGAAAACATGAAAACATGAAAACATGAAAACATGAAAACATGAAAACATGAAAACATGAAAACATGAAAACATGAAAACATGAAAACTTGAAAACTTGAAAACATGAAAACTTGAAAACTTGAAAACTTGAAAACTTGAAAACTTGAAAACTTGAAAACTTGAAAATTATAAAACTTTTAAACTGAAAAAAATGCTCAATCCACCCCCATCATAAACATCTACACTTTACTTCCGATCACGATTCACAACCCCTCATTCTGCTCTTCATCCGAGCGGGTCATCGTCGTTAGTCGTCCGTAGTCAGGGTACAAGTCAGTTACAAAAACAGCACCACAACTTGAGTAGCACCCTGCCAGGTTTAGCCGTGCACTGTTCAGTCAGCCAGGAACAAAGTTATCACTTTGATGTTACCTTACTCCAGTGCTGGGATTCTGAGGGGCGGCTTCTAGGTCAGAGGCCATTGTCGGTAGCCCCCTTCTGGCAAAACTTCGACGTCATAAACAGACTAAAGTTGTTTATTTCTCTCACACTCTGTGTTTGTGTATTTTTACAACTGTGCTGTTGTTGTTGTTTTCACTTTGTAACAAGTTTTTTTTTTCTACTTTCGTTATGCTACCTGAACTTTTTTTTTCTTCTAACAAATGGACTCAAACCTCGTGGCAGTGTTGCCAGTTATTTTTTTCATTTCAAACTGTGAAACAAACTTAATTTTGTTAATAATAAATAAAGTCAGAAATTTATAGTATAGTTATTTTTTTAATTTTAAGTTTCATTTTTAAATTTTTAAATGTTAAAAAAGCAACAACTTCAAGCTAAAATTGTCACCCTTTCTCACACCTACAGTTTCCACCTTGTATATGTTCAGAGCTGTCACAGGTGTGCATGTGCGCCCCGACCACTTTGAACGGATCAACACCGTTCGTGACGGTGGATTTGGCCGGCACCAGCTGACAGGGGCGATGATCCAAGTTTCACCTCATTAGACCGTGAAATTGGTTTTGTTGTGAGCGGAAAAGGGACACTTGTCGTGATGATGAGAAGCGATGGTGTGGTGTGTGCCTTAAGGGTAGTTGTTTCCTGGGTAACGAATTTAGTGTTGACGTAAATATACCGAGCATGTTGTTAATTTTGTTTTGAGGTACTCCTGATGAAGTCTTCTGCGGGGGGCTATTTTTGGAATCACGCTTGATGAGAACTTTAAGTGCTTTAAATACTCGTCATGTGTTCAATATTAAACACTAACAATATTTTTTCTAATTCTAGGTAAGTTGACGAATGCTCCTAGAACTTCGTTATGCATTCGTAAGTAAATGCTGAGTTATTCAATTGTTTTTCATCGAATTCAACGGCCTCACCCAGCAATGTTCCCAAAATGGAATTTCTTCAATAATTCAATCCAATCACTCACCATCTTTCCACCCACATACATTTCAATCGCCCTTCCGTGCACCAGACAGCTTAAATTCAATCTAAAAATTCCTTCTAGGCCGGCCTATCTCCCCCCTCCACACACACTCTCGCCAGCAACAAAAATAACATTCCTTCTTTAAAATGTCTGCCGCAGCGCCCCCACACCCCGTTTGATGTACCCACAAACCGAGAAAAAAAAAACAAATCATCATTCAAAAACCGGCCCACACAACAATCACCCCTCCCCTTCGAACGCCTAAAGGTATGCCACACGAACGCCCGAAAGTTCGCTTCTTTTCCGGGGCATTCCACAGCGCCCGTTGAGCGAGCGGGTATCTCTCCTGGGCGCTGATTATTATTTGGGTCACGGAATACGATACTGGGAGGGCGAAGCGCCCTCCTCAACTGCTTGGAACCGGTTCTGGACTACCCTTAAGTGGAAGTTCAAATCCAGTTCAAGGGACTGAGTTGAAGTGCAGAACGAGGGTCAGTGATGTGGAAGTTCTATTGTTTTGGTTGCGGAAAAGTTTTTGAAGGTGAAGGTTTTCTGGGGGCGCTTGAAAAGTTACTTTAGGGGCGCATTAGGTGAGTTTAGGGTGATTTTGAATATTTTGATTTCAAGCTCTTCGAGGACATTTGAGAAATTTGCTCCATTTTGGATTCATCAAACGTTTTTTATCTTAGAACAGAACTTTTTTTAATGGGGCGCTTGCTAAGATTCATTAGGGGGCGTTTTGAGTAAAACGTTTAGGGTGCTTTGCATAGAATCTATAGTTAAAGAATAATTTTACATCCAAAAGTTCTAGATTACCACACTGCCACTTGACATGAACTACTGAACTGCTAATTTTAGTGAACCTCTTGACAGTTGAAAAAGTGATGAGGCGTTTTGAATTAGTTTGTTTATTGTATTAAGTTTTTGATGTTAATTATTGTTTTCAATAAACTTTAAACTATTTTTTTAAACAGTTAAATTTTAACTAGGGAGGAGATGGAGTGCACTTTTAATGAACGGGCGTTTTAAATTACCTTAAACATTGTAATACGCATTGGAAAATAATAATTGGATATCATATAGACTTTTGAGGGCACACATAAAAACCCTTCTAAATTTGGTTTTGCGAGGAGAAGGCATTTCTTATAAATCTTTCAAGGGTTTCCTTTCTTCAGTTCCTCAGAAATCAGTTCCTTGTTTAAATTTAAGAAAAGAACAAAAATCGGCTGAAATTTGGGTTCTGGGGCGTTTATAGTGAAACCCTTGAAGAACCTTTTTAATGGTTGAGATGAAGGCACGCACATAGAAAGCCCTTGGAGAATTATTCCGAATAGACGATGAATCTAGAGCATTTTTTTGTACCCGACCCTTTCCGATTTCAATGAAACTTTTTAGACATGTTATCCTAGGCCTATATAAGCCATTTTTGTGTATATGAAGCCAATTGTACTAAAAAATAACATTGGAGTAGGGCGTAAGTTATGTTAAAAAATTGTATTTTGTAATTTAAAAATTTCTGCATCTCAAAGCCGTTGCATCGTATCAAAAAGTGGTCAAAGTGGTAGGAAATTGGACGGGCTTCTGAAGTACACTGAAAGAAAAATACATGTCACTTTAACGAGAATTTTTAATTTTTAAAGTTTAAAATTTAAACAGACTTGATTTTTCAGTCTCGTAAATATTTTTACCGGAAAGCTCGTCCAATTTCCCATAAGTTTGTCTTTGACAGCATTTCAATTGGATGTATGGGCTTACAGACATAACCTTGATTACATTGCTCATATCTGAAAATAGTATATTTTTTTCCCTGTGGTAGACACCTGAATAGTAATCAAGCTTTCGTAAATATTTAAACGCGTCTTATTGAAAAGCTGTCAAAGACAAACTTATGGGAAATTGGACGAGCTTTCCGGTAAAAATATTTACGAGACTGAAAAATCAAGATTGTCATATAGAAATGGCCAACAATCACCAAAAAACCTATTTTTTCAACATTTTAATGGTCAATGAGGAGACTTTTGTATGTAAAATCGTCTGGGGAATCGATTCCCATTATCGGGTTTTGAAAATTTGGACGCTTAGACCATTTTTCAAAAAACAGTTTTTGTAAATGATTTTTTTTTTTTAGGAGAGACACACCATCCTGCATTTTTCGTGAGTCTTTTTGTCACATTTTAGGCTATTTTAACAAAAATTTTGAACGAAAAAAAATCGTGACATCACCATCATGAAAGTGGCTTGTATTTTTCTTTCAGTGTATTTTTTTTCAGAAAACTCGTCGAATTTCCTACAAGTTAGTCCACTTTTTAATACGATGCAACGGCTTTAAGATAATTTTTAGCAGAGTAATTTTTAAATTACAGAGTTCAAAAATATTTATTTAACTTACGCCCTTTTCCAATGTTATTTTTTAGTACAATTGGATCCATATACACAAAAATTGCTTATATAGGCCTAGGATAACACGTCTAATAAGTTTCATTGAAATCGGAAAGGGTCGGGTACAAAAGTTCCAAAAAAATTCCTGATTTGAGCTGGAATTGCTTAATAATCGAATTTCATTTAAAAAATTTGCGCATTTCTATAGTTTCTTTTTAATTTAAGTTAAATTTAAATACTTGTTCTGAAGAGGGCGCTTAAAATTCAATAATCTCTTGGAGTGTGTCCATGATGATAAATGTGCTTATGAGGGCGTTTAATATTTGTTTTATATTAAAATAAAAAAAAACTATGATTGAAAAAAAGAAAATGGGGTGTTTTGAGATACCTTCAATGATTTTTCTTTTATCAGGGGCGCTTACAAATCTTATTCAACATTAGTTTGTAAACATCCCCCATCACTGCAAAACTACAAAAATCAGCACTTCAAGAATGTATTCCTACTAGAAAGAAACGCCCCTCACCCAGAAACATGCCCGACTTCCACACTCCCAAAATTTCACCTTGGTCTTATTATTCCAAGCCTTCTTCCACTTGAGCAATTCTCTCAGATTTCGGTTATTCGATTTTTTTTTGTATTTTTTAATTCGACTGAAACTTTTTTGGTGCAAACAACTTATTTAAAAAAAATGAAAAACTGCGACTATTTTCAAAAAAGTCACCTAAAAATGGATTTAACTTGAAAACGGTGCACTTTATCAAAATTTCACTGAAGTACTTTTTGATTGAAAATTTGATTTTACATCGAAAAATGAAGTTGAAAAATTTTTGCGACCAATTTTTCGAATTTTTGAAAAAAATCTGTATTGATTTAAAAAATCATAACTCGGTCAAAGATTTTTTGCCCATTCTGGAAATTTCTGAAAAGTTGGCATTTTATGTCGTCTAAAACATATAAAAAAATAAAAAAAATTAAAAATAGTGTTTACTATTTTTTTACCGTTCATCATTTTTTTTTCAGTGTAGTCCATATCCATACCTACAACTTTGCCGAAGACACCAACTCGATCAAAAAATTCCTTCAAAAGATACAGATTTTTGAATTTTCATACATCATTTTTGTATGGCCAGCTGCCAAATTTGTATGGAAAATTATATGGACAAACTAATGATGCAAAATGGCTTCTTTGGGCATACAGAAGGCACCAAAAAAGTTTCAGTCGGATTAAAAAATACAAAAATTAAAATTTAAGAAAAAAGACCGATTTCGTATAGAATTGCTCACCTGCTGCCGGCCATTTCTTAATCGAAATCGGATCAGCCATGGCCCTCCTGGGAGGGGAGAAGGGACGTCCATGGATTACGCAGCGTCCCTTTTTACCCGAGACTGTCCGGTCCGAAATTGAATAATCGAAAAGTTTGTACACCATGATCCGCCCCCCTCCCCTTGGCAGATAAATTGTTGAATTATTTCGAGAACAACATCCTCGGGGGAGAAGGGTCAACCCCGGAGTGATTGACGGGTTCGCAGCGGTGCCAAAGTTTGGCAGTCCCAGCTGGGACGCGTTGGATCAAACGCCTGTTTGTGGAATTATTAACCGTGTCCAGCTCGATTTGATGTGATTTGTATCGATTGGACTTCATTTGGGTTGACAGATTTGGGACACGAACGAGTTTTTTTTTGTGCTGCTTGAGTGAGTTGGCTTTAAATTGTACTGATTTATCGCCCGCAAGTATGCAACCGGTGCTGCCATCTGTGGACGACTAGCAGCAAATTACAATTTTCACTTAAATTTTGCATGCTTAAGCCGGAATTCCGCAACGTCAGCTTTAAGGCATCCCCTGCCGATGTCAGCAACAGTTTTGTCAGCATGCCCTTATGCATCGCCAAGTGAACATGTTTGATGAATTATGATTGCCCAAACAAAGGCAACGGCTAGACGAAATGGGCACACTGCACTGCATCACAAACTAAACCGGAGTCATTCAATTAAGGGGGTCGCCCTGGGGGGATCCTCCCACTCCTTCTCGTCATCATCGTCGTCGTCCACAACTCTGGACGTAGAATCCTTAATTGAAGGATAAATCTCACATGAGATTCGGACCTAAACTTCCTGGGCTGGTCTGGGAGGAACGTTGTTCTGAAGCAGTTGGTGATTGCAGAGGAAAGGTAGCAGGTTTTGCACAAGCGGGACGGATCTGGAAGGAGTTATCAATTATGAAAGCCTGAAAGGAGAACTTGACTATTTAATGGGTGCAAATTGTTGAATACAATCTACTTGGGAAAACAACCTTGAGCATTTTGTGCAAATTTTGCTTGTTTCTAGAGCGATATTTATCGTGTTGGATTGTTTTCCCACTAGAAACAGGGCAGGTGAATATGCAAACTTTGATGTACACTTTTTTTTATTTATATTAAGATTTTTTCTTATATCAGTACATGATTTGAAATACTTTAAAAATCAAATTTGGTAAGTTTTTGAGAGAAAAATCTTAAATTGCTGAAATAAATTGATGCGAAAGTCTCTTAAAGTAAATTTTACTGAATTCTAATTTCACATTTTGACACTTACTTTTCCGTCTACCTTCAACTGATTCATCTCCTTAAATATTCTGAGCAACTCCGAAAATAAAACCAAGTCACTAAACTCCTCCAACCTTCAATCAAGCCAGACATTTCTATTTTTACTCCACATTTCCCCGTGAACTTTTCCGTCCACTTCACGCGGCACAACTTTTCCGGCTGAGAGAGCTCGCGCGCCCATGAATATCGATTTTCCTGACATTTCCGCTCAATTCTTCTTCATTTTCGCCAGTTTGAGTAATCGCACCGCTTGTCAGTGCTGCCAGATTCAGCCCGGCATTGATTCCGGGCGGCCAGATATTTACATTTCCGGACTTTTTTGTTGGTACGTCTTTTTCCCTGTTGTCTGGGATCTGCTTTCCGGTGATTAGGTTAGATTTAACATCATTAGGGAAAGGCCAATTTTGGTGAGCCAGCTTCCCGGAGGAAATTCAATTAGTCACTACCGGAAAGGCAGCGCCTTTCGGGGGGAGTTTGGCCTGACGATCAATTACGGTAGGATTTGAGTTTTTACGTTTAGATTTTTTTACTGATTTCCACTTCAAGCTCCTTTAAAAAAATATATTACCGTCCGTCAGTGGTCAGGGTCACAAATGCATCACAAACCCGTTCTCATTGTTTGCTTTTGTTTCCGGCAAAAAAAATCCCGATCTATTCACGTCCACTTCCCGTAATGAATTATAAATTGAGTTCCTCTAACGAGCTTTTACCTCTTTGATTTTTTTTCTCCTGTTTCAACCATGTCATCAACAGTGACACACCGCCGAGTACGTCAATCAACCGCACTAAACGGATAGTTATGTTTCAAATTGCCGGCGAAAATTGATTTTCCCGAATCAAGGCGGCCGCCTGTCTGCGCTGAAAGTGCAGAAAAATTCGAAATAATTGACTGCTGACAGGGTGGGCATCAACTATTGTTGGTAATTGATGGATGTGGACGTGAATTTCCAGCCGATTTGGTGCATTTGTCGGTTATTACAGCAGTCTGCTCTGGAGCCACCAACTTTTTAAAATAATGAAATTACCAAAATGTATCTTTATCAGAAAATTAAGCTAACATCATCAATCGATTCTTCTGAAAAATGAAAGGTCCATCGACCAAGAAAAGAGCCAAAAAGCCCATAAACTGACGGGATATCCTTAAACATCGTCCACCATTCACCTCAGCTCAAGTGACGCATGTCCTAGCAAAACTCCATTCAGCTTAAGGTACCGTTGTAGTGCCCATTCATCCCCACTCGACCTTCCATCAATATTAATAATAATTCGATAGCCCGAAAAAAATACACATCTCATAAATAAACCACCATCATCGTGATATCAACGTAACAAAAAAAGCCTGAAGAAAAGAACACGTCAAAACCATCCAAGCGGGTGTCAAGAAAATCCTCACCTTTTTGCACCTTAAGCGTATCACTCAAATCGAGATCCTGCTTCTCATCCCGAAAGAAGCTCTTCATCATCACGCCATGATACAACATAAGGGTATTTTGTTGCTAGACCGGGTGAAAAGGCGGGATTTACTAGCATTTCACACGTTTCGTTTTTTTTTGTGTTTGGTCCACTGCGAAGGGATTCAGGCTTCACAGATAGTTGGATGGTGAATTATGATTTTTTTGTCTGCTTCTTATTTTTTGTTTTTAAAGACAATTTTGATTAGTTAACTTTTTTTTTGATCTTGTTTAACATAGCCGTATTTTAACGCAAATTTTGATCAACCGGGGTAGATTTTTTTAATAAAACGTTGACGTCAAATTTTCCAAAAATTATGGCGGTAAATACTTTTCTACCGCATTTTTTTTATTTGTGAGATCAATGTGAAAGATTATTTCGAAAATCTACCAAAATTAGTTAAACTTTACGGCACCTGTTTTCCCAAAATGTTAATAAAGATAATAGAAAGTCTTAAAAAATGGTTTTGTTCTCCAAAACATGCACAAATTGTCATCAATTCGACCAGTAACTTTGGTCCCAAGAAAAATACTTTCAAACAATTTTGTAAGGACAGTAGTCCAATTTATATGAAGCCTAGTGAGGAACAACGAGTAATTCAAAATAATTCTTAGGTTATAGGGAAGGCCCCAACACTGTTGGGCCAACAGTGGTATAACAAAACAACAAATAAATAAAATTGCACAAAAGGACTAACGTCATGATTCGAAATCCGGACACTGAGTACCATATTATTTTTGTTATAGCTGGCAAAAAATCATGTAATAAGTTGGAAATGTAGAAATATCATCAGGATTTAGTATAAACAGTCAGTTTTAAGAGAATGCATGCAAAAAATGTCTTTTCTAACAATTTTTCATCAGAATTTGAAAATTAAAATGACTTATTGTGCTTCGAATCCCGGACACTGTTAAAAGCTGATTCGAAATCCGGACCCTTTGCTTCGAATTCCGGACACTCGATTTTGCTTATGAATCGCACAAATTTGTACTGAAATATTAGTGAATGGCATTCTTTAGGTCTCAAATAAGCTGTTAACATCAAAACAATCGATAGTTTACATAAACAATGGCTAGAATTTAAGAAAATCAAAAACATAAATTTCTGCTTTGCCTTCCCGGTGCTTCTGACGCCTATGAAATATTTCCGTTGAAATGTTTCGCATTTTTGGTAAACTTATAATTTTATTGTATTTAATTGTTTTGGCATTAGCTACAGCGTTCAAACAAACATAAAATGGAAGTTGATGTTAGTATTCATCAAATAACACTGTTTTATATTCATAATGCGAAGTTATATCCAAATAATTGATAAAACAAGTTGAAGTGTCCGGGTTTCGAAGCGTCCGGGAATTCGAATCATGACGTTAGTTTAAGAAACAGTGGTCTCCACCAAGGTTGTTAATCGATAGAATTACTGTCTAACGATAACGATAATCTATCGTTATCGTTATTTCGATAATTCTATCGGCGATAATCTTATCGCCGACAACGGACGATAAAAACATCTTAAATTGACTCAATCCATCAATATCATGATAAATTTTCAATGTATATACTTATACTTTGAAACGTATCATATTATAAAAAAGATATTTAGTAAGAGGAAGCTTGAAAATTCAACATAATTTGGTTGGTTTTAGTCAATTTTAGAGATATATTAAACATAAGTTATCGTCCGTTATCATCGACAAAATTATCGCCGATAGAATTATCGGAATAACGATAACGATAACGATAGAACTATCGTTATCGTTATCGAACCACGGTAGTTTTATTGCTAGCAACCTTGGTCTCCACACAAACTTAAAAATTTTCAAATGTTCATAATTCAGTAACTCCAACTTGGTCCAACGATTATCAATGCAAGCAAATTTTCATGTTTTGGTACTTTTTCACTACTAGAGATTTATTTTATTTATAATGCAAAGTACAAAAAAAATGTTTCTAAAACTTTTAAAGGAAATAGAAGTCTTATCAAATCTAATCTAATATAATCGAACACAAGCGCAGCCAGTCCGAAGAAAGCATCCTGGAAGAACTTGTAGTTAGATTACGCCCCAAGTTCTTTCTTGTCAATATTAATTATTGCAGTACACTTGAGTAACCCCGAAGATGTAAAGCAAAAATTAAAGCGGCCAGGCCTACTGCGTTGCATTAACCGCAGAGACAGATTCTGTGAACGGAGCACATTTCACAGAATCAACAGGGGAGGAAGGATGCGTGGACATACCGTACCAAACGCTCCGGATCAGTTGTGGTTGGGTGTGTAAGTGTAAATTTGGCATAATAATATTTTTATGGGGTGAGGGCGAGAGGGGGGGAGGGGAGGGGGGGTAGAAAATTGGGTTTGGAGGAAGGGAAGGGTTATAGGGATATATCATTTGATTAATAGTTTATAATATCGTATTTATAAGGGAAAATCATCTGGTAGATATTGATTAATGAAAAGGAATGACCTCACCGAATTAGGATTCTACAGCTGAAGCTGTATTCAAACGTATCAAAAAATGCCACTTGATTCGCAATTTTTCTGAGACTTCTGGACTTGATCAGCTAATGACGGACGGTATCTTCATGGCATCTTCATGATTACAACCAACTGATGAACTGGTGATCCTGCCGTTCTTGCTTTTTCAACTTGGTCTCGAGCATATTTGGCAATCACTGGTACTTGCCATCACCAAAAATGTGGACCGAATCTTCGTAGTTTAACACGAAAGGAAGTAAATCGTTTTAAGGAAATTAATCGGGAAATGCAAGAGCTGTCACAATTTTTAGCACCGTAAAATTTTTACATCCGATCTCGCGCACGGCTACTTCGATCTCCAAAAAAAATAATTGCAGTTTTCTACGTTGATAATCATATTTTGCATGTTTAGAGTCGTTTAAATTATGAGGCAGTATTTGTAAATATTACTCGGTTTGTTCTAGAGGTCGTATCGAGATGCTCAGATTTGGATGAAACTTTCAGCGTTTGTTTGTCTATACATGAGATGAACTCATGCCAAATATGAGCCCTCTACGACAAAGGGAAGTGGGGTAAAACGGGCATTGAAGTTTGAGGTCCAAAAAACATAAAAAAATCTAAAAATTGCTCGCATTACAGTAAAACTTCATCATTTCCAACTCTCTTAGATGCATTCGAAAGGTCTTTTGAAGCACTTCAAAATGAACCATAGACATCCAGGATTGGTTTAACCTTTTCTCATAGCTTTTGCAAATTACTGTTAAAAATGGATTTTTTTAAAACCTTAATATCTTTTGGCAACAGCCACCAACACCCATACTTCCATATGTCAAAAGTTAGGGAATTTCATGGACTATAAGCCTACGGTAATAACTTTTTGGTCAATCGCAGTTTTTCTCATAGTGTTTCGATTTTTCTATAACAAACTTTTTACAACGTTATTTTTTGCCCTGTAGGCTTCCATAGCGGAACTTTTTGGTCTCAATTTTGTCATATTCGGAATCCTCGGAAAATTTCACAATAGTTAGAAGTATTGTAGTTGTAAATTTGATTGGAAAAAATGCCATTTAGAATGAATTAAAATATTTTTTAACAATTTGTTGGATTAGGGGTAAAACAGGTTTTCGCCTACTTGATACAGCATTTGACGTACTGACCACTGAGTAAATAAGATCTACAAGAATCTACAATCAATCTACAAGGTTTTATAAAACAAATTGTAGAGAATCTTTGCAGCATATTTTTTGTCGAGGTAGACAAGGATAGACAAATTATTAAATTGTCTATAACTCAATAACCATGAACTTTACCAAACAATTTTCCAAAAACTTTTCGATTTAGAATTCAATATGTTTTAAATTGTTTGGCATGAATTACTCATAACTTTCCAAACAAATTGATATAAAAAATTACTTGGTCAAAAACAAACGTCCGTCATATGTACTGTATTGATAAAAAGTAGGCACTTGTAAAACATCAAAAAGTTACAAGGGGGTAAAATTTGTCAAAATCGTTTTTTTGTTTTGAAATGATTTTACAAATTCGGTTATTTTTACTCCCCTTCCTTTTCATAATCGGGCTGAATAATCAAGAGGCGAAAAAAAGTTTTTCAAAAATATCTAAATTTTACATGAAATAAAAGTTTAACATTTCGAATTATTGGACCCGTCTAAAAAAGTTTTTTTTTTATTTGAATGTACAGAGCCACTAAATGTTTTTTTTGTGATTTTTTTTGTCAGTGCTCAAATTTTTTGAAAACGAAAAATTGTTAAACAACAGTTTGTAAACTCTGGTTTGTTTTTGAATTTTTAATTTTTTTAATTTACAACAGCCCCTTCCCCGTTCCACCCGACTTTGGTCAGAGTCGAGAGACATACACTTTACCCAATTAATGCGATGGCTTAACTATTTTTTATCGGAATATTCCTATCCCTAATCCTATCCGAAACCTTTTCCCAAGACACAAAATCGATCATGAAATTCCTTCGCGAGACACAGATTCTCGAATGCCAAAAACATTATTACACACTTTGTTTTATCTTTTTCTTAAAATAAGCTTTAAAAATAAGCCTTATACGATTGTTTCTCGTCATATCTGGCCACTTAATTTTCTAAACTGAGAAATTGAAAACAACTGCAGGGCTCTGAAGCCACCAAAAATTTAAAGTTCGTTTCTAGACAACTGTGAAGATACGAACTCTTCAAAATCCAAGTCCACATGCCTTTGACTGCCCCTTCCCCTCCCCTCCCCCGTTCAAACGCTGACACGATGACGACGTCGTTATAAATGGACCAGCTCTCGACCCCTCGACACCTCAACCTGGCGACCTTTCTTGAGGAATTTCGTGCGTCTAAGCCAGGCGGCCCAGCTCAGACCATCAACCATCCTTTCGTCAATCTTGTCAATCACAGAGCTGCTGCTGGAAGCTTCTGACCAAGGATTGGAAGTGGGATAAAGTGACGATGAGTTGGCCGAGGCAAATCCGAAACGGGGGACAAAAAACGGCGAAAAAGGGTTACGAGTGGGCTCAACCAAAGTGACCCTTTTTACGGATCGTTTAGTTTATTGGTGTACAGTTTCTTCTGGTCGTGTCGTGTCATGGATTTTGTCCTCATGGGTTGGTTGAATGGGTTAAATTTTCGGTTCACATGGTGCGAGAAGAAGCAAAAAAAAAGTCCAGAAAGGATATTTGAAGGCTTTACGGTATGCGTCTGGGAATTGCCCGCCGGAAGTCAAAAAGCACCTGGTGTCCTCTGACTCTCCCTCTCTCTCTCTGGCGGGAAAGTTTGCGATAACGGATCGGGTGCGGATCAATAGGCGTTTGTCAAGTGGAAAAGGTCGAACAAGTATTAAGCCGATGGATTTGTTGGGGGAAGTTTTGCGTGATTTTTTTTGTTTGCAGCACAAATTGAGCGCTAGATTGATCTTATTAAACACAACATCGCATGTTTTGGCAAGATTTAGATTTTGGCTAGATTTTGCTAAATTATATTTTCTTTTGAGCTATCTGTTTGTTGTTCTTATTTTTTAGCTTTTTCTATAAAAAAAGTTATAAAATACACATAAAATAATTGTTAGAAATTACCAAATTCGGGAAAAATTTACAGAAATTCGGAAATGCAGTTTATTGTTCATCGTATAACCGAAATTCCATAAAATTTTATTCATTTTGACAGATGGTTTACCGATCTAAATTTTGCCGATTTTTCAACTACTGAATTTAGTAAAAAAAATCTAAATATGTACACCATTATCGCAATAAAAAAATGCAATTCATCAGGCAAATTGACAATCGCTTCAAGAAATCTGCCGTAGAATAAGGCATGTTTCCCATAAAAAAGATAAAATGTTGAACTCAACAACAACAAAAAAATGGGTTGTGGATGCAAAACCGAACACTCATTGTAGTTTTGGGGGGCAGATGCAACAATACGGAAAATTGTTGATTAAATGAAATCGAATAAAAACAAACACACCAGCAAACCGAACATACCAAACGTAATAAAAAGTGAATGAGAAAGGAAAGGGGGTTTGAGGTAGAAAAAAACAACAAACAATTCATTGGAGTGTTCTGGCCAACTTTAGTGACTGACGATCGATTCATACACATCGAGTGCGAGAAAAACGATCTCATTTTTTCGCTCTCTGACTCTTTTTTGTGCCGTTTTTTATGCAACCCAATAAATACATAATAAAACTGTGAGCAGTGGAAAAAAAACCAAAAACATCCCACAGTAAAGCCCTTTTAGAGCCAACAAAATATGCTGAAAAGTGAGACAAATATGGTTGTGTGCGGAAACGTGATAAAAGTAGAACCCAGGGGGGGTGGGAAAAAGGGCTACGAAAGGAGGTGGGAATGTTTTTGAAGTGGAGGGGATTACTGGAGCATATCATTCTCCCCTCCATCGATTTAGCATTTTTTTTTTAATATTGAAAAAAAAACTAAAAAAGGATGAATCGTTCCAGCTTCTGTGGATAGATGAGCGATTGTTTGGACAGCTTATCGATTTGTGCTGCTGTGCAAGTTTCACAACATTGTTTGCTAACAGTGGGGATTAGGGATAGATTGTTTGAAAGCTTAGTCCCAAATCTTCTTGTTTGTTTTTACAGCTCATTTCAGGGGAAAGTTATAATCTGCCGTTTAATTGTAGTTTATGCAACTAGTTTTTTTTTAAAGCATTCTTTAGCTCGAGTCATTCTGTTTTACTGAGTTGAATTAATACGATGAGGTGATTTTGTCAATTTTGTCAATTTTGTCAATTTTGTCAATTTTGTCAATTTTGTCAATTTTGTCAATTTTGTCAATTTTGTCAATTTTGTCAATTTTGTCAATTTTGTCAATTTTGTCAATTTTGTCAATTTTGTCAATTTTGTCAATTTTGTCAATTTTGTCAATTTTGTCAATTTTGTCAATTTTGTCAATTTTGTCAATTTTGTAAATTTTGTAAATTTTGTAAATTTTGTCAATTTTGTCAATTTTGTCAATTTTGTCAATTTTGTCAATTTTGTCAATTTTGTCAATTTTGTCAATTTTGTCAATTTTGTCAATTTTGTCAATTTTGTCAATTTTGTCAATTTTGTCAATTTTGTCAATTTTGTCACTTTTGTCAATTTTGTCAATTTTGTCAATTTTGTCAATTTTGTCAATTTTGTCAATTTTGTCACTTTTGCCAATTTTGTCAATTTTGTCAATTTTGTCAATTTTGTCAATTTTGTCAATTTTGTCAATTTTGTCAATTTTGTCAATTTTGCCAATTTTGTCAATTTTGTCAATTTTGTCAATTTTGTCAATTTTGTCAATTTTGTCAATTTTGTCAATTTTGTCAATTTTGTCAATTTTGTCAATTTTGTCAATTTTGTCAATTTTGTCAATTTTGTCAATTTTGTCAATTTTGTCAATTTTGTCAATTTTGTCAATTTTGTCAATTTTGTCAATTTTGTCAATTTTGTCAATTTTGTCAATTTTGTCAATTTTGTCAATTTTGTCAAGTTTGTCAATTTTGTCAATTTTGTCAATTTTGTCAATTTTGTCAATTTTGTCAATTTTGTCAATTTTGTCAATTTTGTCAATTTTGTCAATTTTGTCAATTTTGTCAATTTTGTCAATTTTGTCAATCTTGTCAATTTTGTCAATTTTGTCAATTTTGTCAATTTTGTCAATTTTGTCAATTTTGTCAATTTTGTCAATTTTGTCAATTTTGTCAATTTTGTCAATTTTGTCAATTTTGTCAATTTTGTCAATTTTGTCAACTTTGTCAACTTTGTCAATTTTGTCAATTTTGTCAATTTTGTCAATTTTGTCAATTTTGTCAATTTTGTCAATTTTGTCAATTTTGTCAATTTTGTCAATTTTGTCAATTTTGTCAATTTTGTCAATTTTGTCAATTTTGTCAATTTTGTCAATTTTGTCAATTTTGTCAATTTTGTCAATTTTGTCAATTTTGTCAATTTTGTCAATTTTGTCAATTTTGTCAATTTTGTCAATTTTGTCAATTTTGTCAATTTTGTAAATAATTTGTTAATTTGTTAATTTGTTAATTTGTTAATTTGTTAATTTGTTAATTTGTTAATTTGTTAATTTGTTAATTTGTTAATTTGTTAATTTGTTAATTTGTTAATTTGTTAATTTGTTATTTTTTTCCTTTTTATGAATCAGAGTATCTTAATTCGATTTATCATTTTCAAGCTTCATTTGTGTACAACACAAAACTAACACTTTTTATTAATCAATCTGTCATTTTCATGCAACAGAACACCACTTCAAATCCAGCTGCGTGTCATCCCCGGGGCACAGACATGACAACCGGATTGCGTGCCACAGGACACTCAAGTGGAGTAAAGTTGTTTATTTTGTTCGACCCTCCACACCACAGGTTTGCGTGTCCTTTTGGTCCTTTTTCTGCCAACACCCCGCCTCCTCTTCTCTTCCCATTTGTATCATTCGGAAGGTGCTAGACAATTTAATTATGGAAATTTGTGCAATTATGTAATAATGGCTTGCCCACGGCGCTGAGAGGCTTCCGTTTGGCCGGAGAGGTCGGAGGAACCATTTATTTATTTTGGGTACCATCAACCGGGGTTGGAGGATCTTCGTGCGATGATGGATTAAGCTTGAGGTCAGCTGGGTTATGCCAGTGAAGAGGTTTCGAGGTCGCGAAAACGCCCCATAAATTTAAAAATGCAAAAATTGAGTTTAAGAACTGTCATGAAATCGGGTTTTCACTAGATTTGTCTGAACTTAATGTTTTTGAACAGAGTTTTATTAAAAAAAAATGAATTACTTTGATTTTCAATTCGAAAAAAATGAATTATCAAAATGTCCAAAACATAAATTTACAGTGCAATACCCCTCAACCTTGTTCGCACTGATAAACCTCAGCCCACTTTCCTTCCCCTCATTTTTGGGGCGAAAATCCGGTGTCAACCACCAAGGTTACGCTTATCATCCCCTTCCGGTTCGCTGTGTTTTCCCACGAGAAGGTGGGGGCGTGCGACCGAGAAAATATCGAAAAGAAATGGCTCTCGGGGGTAAAAGTCAAGTAGGATTTCCAGCATTGGGAGACAAATCGCAGCGAATAAATCTTTCGTGGGATGTTTTTGCTTGCGTAGAATTCAGCAGTTACAAGATTTCCTTAATATTTTTTTTTATTTTGAAATCAATTTATAAATTTTTACTTAAGTACTTATTTTAACTTAAGTCTTTTTTTATTTTAAAGCTTTTACATATTTTTTGCATCTGAATTCAAGAGAAATACTCGAATCATCACAGCTCAGAGTACCCACAATTTGAGTTATCGGAACCGCTAGAGGGGGATGAATTGCTGATGTTGAACACTTTCTTTGCTTCCATTCATGGTAAATTTTCCCTGTAGCTGGGGGTTATTTTCATGCTTTTTCATTCAGTATCACTTACAATGCGTGCTTTTTTCGACTTTCAGGTTAAGTGATATTTTTGGATGCTGAACGATTCCGATTTGATTGTGGATGGCATGATTTGCTTCCTGAGCTGGGTTGTATTTATTGGATTCTAAAAAACTGTCTTTTTATGGCTTTTTCAACAATTTTCAAAAAAAAAGACAATTTTAATTCCAACTTAATCGTCTTAATATATGGTTTGCGATTCGTCGTAAGGTGACCCTGATCAAGTTCAATGATTTTCATTAGTTTAAAATCTCAAACTTAATTAAGCTATAAATTCACCCCTTCAATAATTCAGTCTCGTATTAAATCTCCCCTCAACAAAGTGCCAGCCAATTTCGACCCATTTTCCACCTAACGCGCTCATCGCTCGTTTCTCGGAGTTTGTCCTCGTCCAAGGTGCAGAATGTTTTCTTTGGCCGGGGAGGGTTGTGTTAGGACACAATTTTTCCCCACGAAAAATCGAACGCTCCCATTTATGCCTCCCCGGCGGGCCATTACATTGTTATCGTGGGAACCGTAATTTCTGCGCCGAAGTCGTCGTCGCGCGGCATCACGCACATCATCTTCACCTATGTTTGGGAAGCGGCGGAAATTCGCTGGAAAAAGAGCACCGGAAACAGACCCGTCACAACCCGTTCTTTTTTTTACGCACGAAAACATACCGTAGTCGCGCTAGCGGCGGAAAAAAATTCTGGGCCATTGTCATGAAAGATTTACAAACTTCCTGCCGAGTTCCGAGGACGTACGGCTACGTGTCCTGAGTGATCTGTCTGGGAGGTTGGGGTTGGAACATTGATTTTTTTGCTACTCCAGTTTCAGTCGTCATCGTTGGTTTGATGGACAGCTTTGTGGAACGGAGCGTAACCTGTGACGTGTGTCGAATACATTGGCGAATTTTGGAGGAAAACGTCTAGTGTTGAAGGTGGAAAAAAATCTTCGAAGGAAAAAATCGCAAAAACAATAGTAGAGAAGTGTTCAATGTACCTCAATAAGAAATTTTGATAACATTTTAAAAATTTTAAAATGTAGGTTAACTATAAAGCAGTTCTCCCAGATTTCGGTCATTCGATTTTTTTTGTATTTTTTAATCCGACTAAAACTTTTTTGGTGCCTTCAGAATGCCCAAAGAAGCCATTTTGCATCATTAGTTTGACTATATAATTTTCCATACAAATTTGGCAGCTGGCCATACAAAACTGATGAAAGAAAATTCCGAAAATTTTCCGATCTTTTCGAAAAAAAATATTTTCAATTTTTTTAAGCCAAGACTAACATTTCAAAAGGGCCAAACATTCAATATTACGCCCTTTTAAAATGTTAGTCTTGGTTTAAAATTTTTGAAAATATTTTTTTTGAAAAGATAGGAAAATTTCACGAATGTTTCATATTTTAATATTGAAAATTGGACAATTAGTTACTGAGATATCGACATTAGAAAATGGTGTGTTGTTTGGGTGAGACTTAGAAAACATCAATTTTCCTGTTTTCAAACCTTTGCATGGCAATATCTCAGCAACTAAGGGTCGTATCAACAAAGTTCAAAAGTGCAAAATATAGAGAATTTTCTCAGCTTTTCAAAAATATTTTTTTTTTTCAAAGGTGGGCAAACATGTGCACTAATTTAAAAAAATGAAAAACTGCGACTATTTTCAAAAAAGTCACCTAAAAATGGATTTAACTTGAAAACGGTGCACTTTATCAAAATTTCACTAAGTTCTTTTTGATTGCAAATTTGATTTTACATCAAAAAATGAAGTTGAAAAATATTTGAGACCAATTTTTCGATTTTTTTGAAAAAATAAGTATTGATTCAAAAATTCATAACTTGCTCAAAGATTTTTTGCACAACCTGGAAATTTCTAAAAGTTGGCATTTGATGTCCTCTAAAACATATAAAAAAATAAAAAAAAATAAACATATTGTTTTTTTTTAATCAAGTTTTAGTGACAAAAAGTTAAATAAAAAATCACCAAAATATTTTTTTACCGTGCATCATTTTTTTTCCAGTGTAGTCCGTATCCATACCTACAATTTTGCCGAAGCCACCAAATCGATCAAAAAATTCCTTCAAAAGATACAGATTTTGGAATTTTCGTATATCATTTTTGTATGGCCAGCTGCCAAATTTGTATGGAAAATTATATGGATAAACTAATGATGCAAAATGGCTTTTTTGGGCATACCGAAGGCACCAAAAAAGTTTCAGTCCGATTAAAAAATACAAAAATTAAAATTTAAGAAAAAATACTGATTTCGTAGAGAATTTCTCTATAATAAAGAAAAAGTTAATGAAAGACATTATTTCAAGCTTCAGAAAGTGTCATGATTTTCTCCAGAACATGATTTTGAATCGGAAAACGGAATGCACTTTCGGATTCTTTGGACAATTTTCCATTGAGAGAAGGCAAAGTTTGTTATAAATAAATAATATATGTTTCTGAATCACAACTGCAAAAAATCTCCAAATTTGCAGGCAATGTTAGTTAATCAAATTTTATGAAAAATTAGAAAACTTGCGATTCGTGCTTCGAAATCAGTTAAAAATGCAATATAAATCAATAATTTTATAGACAAAACTAGTTTGAACAAATTTGAGGAAAAATTTCGACTATTTTAAAATTTAACCTTTAATTAAAATGTATTTTGTTAAAAAGCTTATAAGCTTAGTTAATTAAACATAAACCAGAAAAAGATAACAATAAGGAAATATTTTATTTGTGAAACATTCATTTGTCTTTTTGAAGCTTTTCTACGATTTTTCAGTATCTTAGCACAAAAAAAAAGTTTGCTTAAACGGAAATAAAGTTCATGCCATCAGGAACCGGAAAAAAACTGTTCGACTTTTTGCACAGTGGGCGAAATCGGACCCAAAATCGGACTTAATTAAACACGGCTGGTTCCCATGTATGAAAACTAGTGTCTCTTATGTGAAATAATCCGCTTCGCTAGGAGACGGTGATTTTGGCGGATTGTAGACTGGATTTCGCCATGTTAAGTGATGATTGTCTAAGCCCAAGTTGCCTAGGAATCGATAATTGGGAATAGAATCAATTCCACCTGAACTAGATTCTTAACCACCATGGCAGCCATCCATTGCCGGCCGCTCCCATCTACACCGCGCACCAGGGACAAGGAAAAGGATTTGGAAAACGGGAGGTGTTGATGCTCCACTTTTTTCAGAGTATTTTTTTTTTTTTTTTTGGGCTTCAAAATCGCTCTGTATTTTGAAAAGAGGCTCTATGAGTCCATCCAAAATACACTTAACTTATGTGGAAATGTCCCAGGAATCCAGTAAAAATAACCACTTACACCGCAAAAATCATCTAAAGCCCATTTAACCTCAACTCCGTAATAAAAGCATGATTTGACGTTTTCAAATGTTAGGTCAGTTTATAAAAATCTGAAAATATTTTTATCGGAAGGATCAGACAATTCTACATACAAATGACTATTTGCACTTGATTATTTGTCACATTCCGATTGATTACTTATAATAATATTTTTTTTATATATTTATTTCTAATAACAACATAAAAGTGTCAAATATTATGTGCATTTAGTCATTCTTATATAAAATTGTCCGTTCTTTTAGATTAAAATATTTTCAGATTTTTTGAAAACTTACCTAACATATGAAAACGTCCAAAAATGCTTTTTAGCTGAATTGGGGAAAAATGGGCCCTAGAGGATTTTTGCTGTGTAAGTGGTTATTTTTACTGGATTTCTGGGACATTTTCACATAAGTTAAGTTTATTTTGGATGGCCTCATAAAGTCTCCTTTCTCAATACAGAGCGATTAAAAAAAAATTGAAAAATGGGGAATTGGGGCTTTGCTGTTTCGTGCGGTGAGTGCATTGTGTGAGAAGTCAATTGAAAAAAAAATAATATTTTTTTATTATTTTTTAAGGTGTAACTATGTTTTCTGAGAAATCCTTATAAATTCTTACTACTTTGCCGAAGACACAAAATCGCTCAGAAAAACAGTTCTCAAGAAAAATAAATTGCAGTCTCTGTCCACCTAACTCACTATGTCGAGATTTTTATTTATTTTCTGTAATGTGCTCATTATTTTAGGCAGTGTTGCCAGATTTTCCATATCTTACACTTATTCTAAAGTTGGAACATCAAACAAATACTACACCTAGAACTGGGCATCAGTATACGAGAGGATAAATAGGGGAAGGTGGGGCAAGACGACCATATGGGGCAAGAGGAACAATCGCTCCTACGGCCGTAATTTGTACAATTTTGATTATTTCCAGTATGAGGAATTGTTGCTAGCAATGCAATTAGTTGATTCTACTACCACATAACCGCCAAAATGACGTAAACGCCACGGGGCATAAGATTTAATGAAATTTTTTTCGAAACCTTTGTTTTCTTATAATATTTGGAAAGTACAAAATAAGGCTTAGAGTTCGTTTTAAGGCTCATTTTATCAAAATGCTATTTTTCCTAGATCAGTAGTGTCCCTACAAATGACATGCACCTATTACAAAGTATGATTTAACTTTTGGTTATTTTTGTTGAGAGCTTTTAAAAAATCTTGTTCAGGTGGGGCAAGTGTACCATATGGATTTTTAGTATGGAAAAAATTACGAATTGCTGCAACAACATATTTTATTGGGAAATAAATACATGAAAGTACTTAAAAACTGATAAACAATCGTTAAAAAAAATTGTACATACAAAGTATAGTGATATTATGAAAATTTACTATTTATCATTGAAGTAGTATTTTTTTTTTCGTAAAAACGATAAAATTTTTAGTAAAATATTATTATTTAATCTAAAAATGGAAGAAACCATTCAAATACATTCTAATCTGATGTATCTAAGTGATAACAGTTCAATTGTTAGCATATTACCATATTTTTTCATGCATTGTTCCTCTTGCCCCAACGGGTTGCTCGTCTTGCCCCACTAGTTTAGTAGAACGTACGGAAAATCAAAAAAATTAAAATCAATTTTTCACATTAAAAAACAGGATTTTTTAAAAACTTGTTTAAACAAAGTCTTAGTCAAGACCTAGAATAAGATGATTATAATAAAATCCGACAGATTTTTTAACTTTTTAATGGGTTATAACGAGCATTTCCTTAGCTTGTTACACTTGCCCCACTTTCCCCTATTATGGTTCCCGAAATTACCGAGAGTACCCAAGTAGCACACTTTATTCGTCAAGAGATTTCCGAACTGCTTGTTGAACTCGTTTACTATGTTTTCCCAACGTCCCTGAGGACTCTTGAACGCTGGAAAAAGCGCACGTTTTTCTGTTGTTGAACATCTCTTCATCCGTCAGAAATGTGCGTGGTTTTAGTTAGTTTTGCATCATTGCATAGAGAACGTTTGTTAAACATGTCATAAGAACTCTTGACTATAAGATTCTGAATTGGGTTTGGTGAACGTTGTTAGAACCTTTTAACAACATCCTGCCTTTAAGATTCAGAAGTGAGTTAGAAAAACGTTTTGAGAACCGTCCAAGAACATATCGTGGCAGACAAGAAATTTAAAGAGGCTTTTCATAGTATACGTCCCAAGTTTTCGCTTTAAATATATTCATCTTTATTTTAAACTTTATTTGTAAAAATTAATTAATAATGTCACTTTACGATACTTTAAGTACTAGTTTTGTGATTTTTTAGTTTTGATAGGGATACGATGGATAATAAAAATATCAGCAAAAAAAATCATTCAATTTCATTATTATGCTTATGGAGATATTTTTTAATCAACATCGCTTGCTGCTACATACTCTGCTGCTGGTTCCCCCGGTGGCTGCATTTTCAGTTTTCTTTTTTGATGAAGAATCCTAACGGCAAGTATCGAACCCTCGATCACTCCAAATGTTAAGTCCGGGCGCGCGTCTGCATCTTTCCACGAGGGGTTATGTTGGATGAGCATGCCTAAACGTCAATTAGAAGTCTGCGGTCATCTAGCTTTTACCAAGTTCACTAACAGTTTGCTAAAACTTCCCTTGAACATAAGCTGTTTCTATTTTTAGAACTATCTGTGCTTGTTTCGTCAACATGTTCTTTCTCGGTTTTTAAAACACGAAGGCAAACTTTACATTAACAACTTGTTTACGAGAAATCCCAGCCGAAGCCAAAGGTCAAATCTACTATGCTATCATGTTTACAAACTGAAATGAAACATCATGTCTACAAATGTCATTTTGCTCTCCGAGTTCTACAAGCATGTTTCATTTAAGTCAGAATAAACTTCAAAATGAACTTTTCGTAATCCGTTGCTAGATTTGGCATTTATGTTACACAACCATGTTTAACAATGGTTTTTTGATCAAAATTTGAACAAATTACAAATTGTTATGACACTAGTTCAATAATTAACGGATAAAAACGCTTGTGCAGCAATTGTTCAACAAAAAAAATAAAAAGCGATGTTTTTCTTGCTACTTGGGTACTTTACTCGTGAGTTCATTTCTGGTGTTTTTTTTTAAAGGTCCAATGAACTAAATCTCCAGTTCTTGCTTTTTGGGTGTTTTTGAAACCGCCTTGAGTCAGAGGTATTAAAGAACACCCAAAAAGCAAAAACTAAAAATTTGGTTTAGTGGCCTTTTAAAAAAAAAACTCCAGATTTCAAAAAAAAATCACCCTGAAAAAAAAGTTCCGATACCGAGACTCGAACCCGAGACCTTCGCGGCTTATTGAACTGAGCCTTTACCGGCCACCACGGTTCGATGATTAACTGGCAGTCATTTGTTCATGTAAGCCACTCAATGAGATGAACTGTTTTAATGAACGAATGAACAGGATTTGTTGTTGTTGTAGCGTCTTCACTCTCGCCAAATAGTACTTTCCTCTCGTTTCTTTTCAAATTAATTTCCGCATGGACTTTAACTATGGGTGTAGCAATTCAACACTATGAGTACCCAACTAGTTAAGTCATGCTCAAGGTAAGAACTCCAAGCAAACGAAAAGTCTTCATTTTTTTATTGACCCGTTGACAGACCAGTCAGTTGCTTCCACCGGTCCAGCGACGACTCCACATCAGTGGGCTTCGAATCCAGGCGATACTTTTTGTTCTCATGCTTGGAAGATAAGGAAAAATACCCAAAAAAAAATCCTACAATTTCAAAGTACTCGTTTCGGAGTCTCCCTGATTGAAATGGATCACCGTCGATTTTTCCCCCGTTCGTTCCTAGCTTAGCCATGTCAGATTTTTTTGTTGACAACTCGCTGAGATTCCGCTTTGGGGAAAGACAAAGTGCGAAAGTGATTGATTTAAAGCCAGCCAGGGTCCCCGCGGAAACATGTGACTTCGTGTGCGGAAATTGACAGGGAAAAAGCGACAGCGGCAGCAGCAGCAGAAACGGGAGGGTTGCCAAGGTTTGTAGTCAGTTTTGTCAGAGAGGAATTCCAAATAACTGGCAACACTGCAGCTTCTAAAAACAACTCACGTGGCCGACGACTCCAGAAGGATAGGTAATTTTGCAAATTGAGATGAGTTCGTCGGAGTATGGCAACCGGTTTCTTCGCCAGTAGTGTTGCAGACATTGATTAGTGAAACGAGAGCTGGCTGGCAGGTTGAGTCTGGAGGACCTTCTACCGGAAAGACTGATGCATGCTCAAATGATAGGGCTTGATCCACTTTTTTTCGGAACGGATAAATTGTATTAAATCACCTAATGGGTGTGACGGTTCTTTCAATTCGCCTCAATCAGGCCGTGTTTTCGAAAGGTGATCGTTCGACTTTTCTAAAAAAGAAAAAAAAACAGATGGAAAGGCTTTCCTCAACCAAAGTGTACGTCTGTACGAAGAATGCCTTCTCGCCTGAATCCGAAACACGCAGGGTGGAGTGTTATTCCATGGCAGATATTGGACGGGCCACATGATGGAACAGGCACTCCTGAAACCGAGAACGAGATTGATGAGGATGTGGATCAATCTTGATGAACGAGAGTGGTGCTTCTTCGGTCGGTCTTCCCCCCACAAGAGAAGGCTTGATAAACTTTTTTTTGCGAACGGAGCTTTTCCAGGCCTCTCCCTCTCTGTGAGACTGTGTATATGATGAAGCGGAATGTAAATATACAAACGATACCGGTTGGAAGCTCCTACGCTATCGTCTCTAGCATGTATCTTGTGTCTTTAATCTTTTTGGATAATCGACGTTGAAAGGTTGAGTGAAGCTGAAGGTAGGATTGGCAGTCGATGGGGTTTAGTAGATTTTTTCAGCCACTTTGTGTTTTGGGCAATCAGTTTGAAAGCTTGCGTGGGATAATTAGATGTACGAGGATGAAGTCTTATTTAAAGTAAGGACCAGTTATCTTTTTTGGAAATCCAAGGGGTCATGACTAGCTGAAAACATGAAAAATTGTATGAAAGCTAGGGAATACAAAATACGAGGAATAATTTAAAGAGGTTCATGATTAATGGCTGGTACCTAACTTTTGGTTGCCTAACTTGCTCCAACAAAGATCCATCCTTAAAACGTACGTCAATATCAATTTAGTCAAGGTTGCCAGATCGTCAAGATTGAAAGATTATTTTTCCAAAAAAGAAAAAAACCTGATTAAAATTTATTGATTTCAAAAATCGATTTTTTTTTTACTTCGTCGCTGTCGTGCTATCTTGCCGTACGTGCATTTCGAGCCAAATTGAGTTAAGAACGCCATTTTGTGCAGCTCACAATGCCTCACCTTTTGACCTTCACAGATCCCCAAAATTCGTTTTCAATCCTGAGATATTCAACGAAATCCGAAAAAACTCCGTGCATTTTTGTCACTCCCTGAAAATTGATGTAAGTGCGACAACTGGCCAAAGGGATTTCAGGTCAGAACGGGTTTGACGCACGTACAAGTTAGACTACCGTAAACATTTGTAATTATAACTCGGGACTCCAGCAACCAACTTCAACCAAACTTTGGGACAATGCACATAATGGTCAGCCAAACAAAACGCGTTTGTTATTGTTTACATTGCAAGCTTTCGTTTTTGTTTATTTGAAATGGCGGGTGCGACAAGATAGCACGACAACGTCAACTTTTTCAAATGTTGTTCTCTGGAACTGTCACAATGATAACAAGCACTGTCAGTAGCATCATCCAACAATAAAGTCAGCATAGCTTCATCCATCAATATCACACGCATTACAGCCTACTTGTCTTCCTCCCGAAGTGCCACTGTCAATTAGTCGACGAGAGCCAGTGGTACCATCATCATTACAAAAGGCACAGCTGTCCGATCCACCCCAATTGTTCGATCCCAGACACAAACGTATGACATCCCCGGGCTTTGTCCCGCGCCGTTATCATCAAAGTTTGCCCAATTATCGACACGTGTGGGCCAGCTTCCGAAGGGGGGGCGTGGGAGGACGGACACAAAAAGGCACTTTCCTCCCCGAGTCACGTTATCTCCCCGCCAAGTGGTGTCCGTGTAACGCTTCAACGACACTCAACTCGAACATGGAGTAGAACACGGAGCGGATAATCTGATTACCCCGGAAATAGTGCTCGAGAGGATTCCGGGTTCTGCGCTGGACACAAAAGACTGATTGAGTTGAGGAGCAACAATATAAATAATTCCGTTCATTAAAAGCTAATGAGGCAAAGTCGGCTGCAGAGGCGTTCATTAGAAAGGCTTTACCCGGAAGTGGGAAGAGAACGGATTCTGATCAGGGACTTTATCTGGGAGATGTGAGCTTTAAGGTGAAGCTGGAAATTGATTTTCTAAAAATAAAAGGAATCGATGGCTGTTCTGTTTAAAGAAGACGTGCTCTCGAAGACCTTCAATTCAAGAAAGAACGTCTAGAAAGTGAACTGAACTGGTCAGAGTTCGAGTCTTAGAGTCAGAGTCTTAAAGTCAGAGCACCGACACCGACGTAACACTCCATGTAAAAAATCTGCTGAAATGTGTCCCAGCACGACTCACCCCAATTACTTCCTTGGAATCACCCTTTGCCGATAAAAATATATTTCGCAACACTGCTCGACCCATTGTTTGCAAACAAAACGTAGTTTATGAATGAATCAGCTGATTTGTGTTTACAAACAAAATAGAATCAGTGTTGCCTTGCTAATACATTTTTCGAAAAACCGTTTGACAGCTCACCGGACTTACCGGAGGGGTGATGCAAAGAAAGGTCATCTTTTTTACTTGAGTGTTACGTCGGTGTCGGTGGTCAGAGTATCATAGTCAGAGTCAAAGTCAGAGTCTCAGAGTCAGAGTCGCAGAGTCAGAGTCTTAAAGTCAGAGTTTCAGATTCAGTGCCTTAAATTCAGAGTCCCAGAGTCAGAGTCTCAGAGTCAAAGTCTCAGAGTCAGAATTTTAGAGTCATAGTCTCTGAGTCAGAGTCACAGTCAGAGCCTCAAAGCCAGAGTCAGAGTCAGAGTCAGAGTCTCAGAGTCAAAGTCTTAAAGTCAGAGACTCAAAGTCAGAGTCTCAGAGTCAGAGTCTTAAAGTCAGAGTCTCAGAGTCAGAGTCTCAGAGTCAGAGTCTCAGAGTCAGAGTCGCAGAGTCAGAGTCTTAAAGTCAGAGTTTCAGATTCAGTGCCTTAAATTCAGAGTCCCAGAGTCAGAGTCTCAGAGTCTCAGAGTCAAAGTCTCAGAGTCAGAATTTTAGAGTCATAGTCTCAGAGTCAGAGTCAGAGTGAGAGTCTCAGAGCCAGAGTCAGAGTCCGAGTCAGAGTCAGAGTCTCAGAGTCAAAGTCTTAAAGTCAGAAACTCAAAGTCAGAGTCTTAAAGTTAGAGTCTCAGAGTCAGAGTCTCAGAATCAGAGTCTCAGAGTCAGAGTCTCAGAATCAGAATTTTAAAGTCAGAGTCTCAGAGTCAGAATCAGAGTTTCAGAGTAAAAGTCTTAAAATCAGAGACTCAAAGTTAGAGTCTCAGAGTCAGAGTCCTAGTCAGAGTCAGAGTCTCAGAGTCAGAGTCTCAAAGTAAGAGTCTTAAAGTTATAGTCTCAGAGTCAGAGACTCAAAGTCAGAGACTCAGAGCCAGAGTCTCAGAGTCAGAGTCTCAGAGTCAGAGTCTCAGAATCAGAGTCTCAGAGTCAGAGTCTCAGAGTCAGAGTCTCAGAGTCAGAGTCTCAGAGTCAGAGTCTCAGAGTCAGAGTCTCAGAGTCAGAGTCTCAGAGTCAGAGTCTCAGAGTCAGAGTCTCAGAGTCAGAGTCTCAGAATCAGAATTTAAAAGTCAGAGTCTCAGAGTCAGAGTCTCAGAGTCAGAGTCTCAGAGTTAGAGTCTTAAAGTTATAGTCTCAGAGTCAGAGTCTCAGAATCAAAGTCTCAGAGTCAGAGTCTCAGAATCAGAATTTAAAAGTCAGAGTCTCAGAGTCAGAGTCAGAGTTTCAGAGTAAAAGTCTTAAAATCAGAGACTCAAAGTTAGAGTCTCAGAATCAGAGTCCTAGTCAGAGTCAGAGTCTCAGAGTCAGAGTCTCAGAGTAAGAGTCTTAAAGTTATAGTCTCAGAGTCAGAGTCTCAGAATCAAAGTCTCAGAGTCAGAGTCTCAGAGTCAGAGTCTCAGAATCAGAATTTAAAAGTCAGAGACTCAGAGCCAGAGTCTCAGAGTCAGAGTCAGAGTCAGAGTCTCAGAGTCAGAATCAGAGTTTCAGAGTCAAAGTCTTAAAATCAGAGACTCAAAATTAGAGTCTCAGAATCAGAGTCCTAGTCAGAGTCAGAGTCTCAGAGTCAGAGTCTCAGAGTAAGAGTCTTAAAGTTATAGTCTCAGAGTCAGAGTCTCAGAATCAAAGTCTCAGAGTCAGAGTCTCAGAATCAGAATTTAAAAGTCAGAGTCTCAGAGTCAGAGTCAGAGTCAGAGTCTCAGAGTCAGAGTCTCAGAGTAAGAGTCTTAAAGTTATAGTCTCAGAGTCAGAGTCTCAGAATCAAAGTCTCAGAGTCAGAGTCTCAGAGTCAGAGTCTCAGAATCAGAATTTAAAAGTCAGAGTCTCAGAGTCAGAGTCAGAGTCAGAGTCTCAGAGTCAGAGTCAGAGTTTCAGAGTCAAAGTCTTAAAATCAGAGACTCAAAGTTAGAGTCTCAGAGTCAGAGTCCTAGTCAGAGTCAGAGTCTTAAAGTTATAGTCTCAGAGTCAAAGACTCAAAGTCAGAGACTCAGAGCCAGAGTCTCAGAGTCAGAGTCAGAGACTCAAAGTCAGAGTCTCAGAGTCAGAGTCTTAAAGTCAGAGTCAGAGTCAGAGTCTCAGAGCCGGAGTCTCAGAGTCAGAATCTCAGAGTCAGAGTCAGAGTCAGAGTCAGAGTCTTAAAGTTAGATTCTCAGAGTCAGAGTCTCAGAGTCAGAGTCTTAGAGTCAGAGTCTCAGAGTCGGAGTCTCAGAGTCAGAATCTCAGAGTCAGAATCTCAGAGTCAGAACCAGAATCAGAGTCTCAGAGTCAGCGTCGGAGTTAGCGTCAGAGTCAGAGTCAAAGCATTTGCTTGTTTGCCGATATCTCAATTTCAATTCTTTATTTATACATGTAGAGTAAGGACTGCTCCTTTTAAATTACTACAATCAGAGTTCAAGAGTGTGTAGTACTTCTTATTATTAAATGGCTTTGCCAAACTTAATCACTACCAGCGCTTGTTAATTTCTCATGCCCAACCAATTTATGCATTCTTTTCGAAACTCGATCGGAGAACGAATATTTTTAATAACGACAGGAAGTTGATTCCAATTAGCAACGCCCCTAACAAAAAAGCTTTCATTGTAATGTGATGATCTGTGCTGTGGTATTTTGTAATTTCTAGTATTTCTAGTACGTAT
This sequence comes from Culex pipiens pallens, assembly GCF_016801865.2. Taxonomy (NCBI): domain Eukaryota; kingdom Metazoa; phylum Arthropoda; class Insecta; order Diptera; family Culicidae; genus Culex; species Culex pipiens. Next base: position 126,522,362 of record NC_068937.1, read on the forward strand.
ATCTTTTCTTTTTTTGTTGTAATTGAGTCCATTTTGACGAAAGACTACCACAATAACAGATTGTAACGCAGGTTTCACCACCAGACACCCCAAACAACAAAAAACTACTCCACCGGATGTGATTCCCCAGTGCATGGACCACAAAAACTAGCCGTCCATTAGCCTCAAATCCCTCACCCAGTGGAAGCCCCCCTCGCAAAATCCACACTCCACGGGTGCCCATTAGGATGTGCATTAGCCGACGACCCTTAAATCACACTCTGAAGAGTCAGCAATCTTCATTAAGCGGCTCCATCGCTCTTTTTCCACCCTACATCATCACATCCTACGCCAGTAACAGACTGCTTCGGCAGGTTCGGCCAAGACGTGTGACGACGTCAGCACAAAGTAGCGATTCCCGAGGATTGTCCCAAGACCTTGTCCTTGCGACGTCCCCGGCGGGGTGTGAATAAACATCACTCTAATTAAGAGCAAACGAGAGCCAATTTCTGAAACGCTTGGCGTGGCGTGCGTTTAGGTGCGAAGTTAGTGTTTTGGGGGGTTTTGAGGTTAGGTTTCGAGGAGGAAGATCTGACGCACTTTCGTCATCTGCCTGTGGCCACCGTGAACGCAACGGATTTTGGCATTGCTCAGAACCTGGCGAGTGAAAGACAGAAGAGCCAGAAGAAGCGATGTGTTTGCCTCGGCAAAATGAGTTACGTTGCAGGTGACTGACAGCTCTGGCCAGTGGCGTTACGCTTCCGTTAGGGGGGTTTGGAAATTTCAGTCATTTTAAAGAAAGACTTGTGTTTTCTTGATGTATAACTATTTCTTAATGTTTCAAACATACTTTAAAAAACTCATTTCTTTTTGGCACGCCCATGCTCACTTGTGGTTCTTTTTGAGCTCCGAAACCCACCACACTAAGCTCACGCATTGATCCTTCTTCAAGAATTTGCCGGAAAGACTCTTCTTGCATCAGCTAAACATCCCCCCGACTCCCGATTTGTGATACCTTCTCGTCCTTCCATACTGCTGCAGCTTTTAGTCCCAGACAACCAGACGAGTCTTCCGATAACTCCTAGTGGTGAATAAGACATCATCGCGTGGTGAGTTTCCAGTAGGTCAAAAAAAGATCTTCGTCTGCCAATCTGTGCCTCTAGTTCTACCTAGACCTGGTGGCACTGCCGAGCAAATCAGAATGTTTATTCGGATCATGACCATAAAAGTGTATGAGAGATGATTGCGGTGGCTCCGGGGTGGACCCGGCGCGGAACTTTTCGTAGTTTCGACGACGGTGGCGTAATTCCGGCCAAACTTCAATAAATTCGAATCACGCACTTAATATTGGTTTTATAGTTGTTGATTCAGGTTAGTGCTGGGTTAGCTGTTTGCGAGGCGAGGGAGGAAATATCGATGATTTTTTATGATTGTAGTTTCACTCCGTTGAGGAAGAGAGGTATACGCTGTGGCGTGCGGCAGAGTCTCGTATTGGTTTTTAATGACGGTAGAATTGATGGGTGCGATATAGACGGCTGATTTTGGGAGCGATTTTCTCTGCTAAGGTCGCCGTTACGATTTGTCGAAGCATGAAATCGGTTTCTCGTACGTGGGTATAATTCTAAAAGCATTCGGCAGTCTCCAAAACAACCACAATCATGCTTTAATCCCAACTGATCTAGCCTCTCGAAAAGTATCCAATTTCAAATCCCACCGGAATTGTATCCATCACGTTTGAACACCTGGACCGGTCTTACCCGGGCAAATCCCACCGAAAGCAAAACTTCCAAGAAAGTTTCAATCCCCAACTCTCGAAGGTCGTCACTTCAAATTCTTCGGAAGGACTCTGCTACAATAGAAAAGAAAAAACAACCTGCCCCGTGGAAGGTGAAATTAACGTATAATCTCGACCTTTCCTAATTTATATTTATAAGACTTTGCGCTCCATGCTAAAAGCTGACGACGCGATGACGCTCCCACGTGGGGGTCGTACGTCGTCGTCGTGGATGTTGGCAAAAAACCTTCGGAGATACCACATGGTCTCACAGTTTAACGCTTTCCCTTCTGTCCTCCAAAAGTGTGCTCAATTATTCATAGAGACTTGAGAATCGCTTATTGTGTAAAGTGTTTTCTAGTGTTATTGCGTCAATTTCAGTTTTTGGAAATGTCACAATGTACCTCCTGTACTTCGATCGTGGGTCCGTCAAAATCCAGGACCTTCGGCGGATCAAAGCACTGGACGGATTTTTTGTGACGTGGCGATTTTACATGAAGAATCCCACCGACGCAGCCCAATGCCACCGCTGTCAAAAGTTCGGACACGGTTCAAGAAACTGCAATAAAAAGTGCGGTGAGACCCCCTTCACCGAAAGGTGCAATTTTCCGCGGAAAGACCAGCTGGGGGAAAACGCCCAGCGCGCGTCAAGTGCGCGAACTGTGATGGAAACCACACGGCGAATTTCCGTGGCTGTGCCAACAGATAAGCTGCCTTGTGCAGCGAAGTTTTTCGACGTCAACAGACAAAACAAACTGTGATTTAGTTTTAAGCTTTTTCTATTTGTATCCTTTTCCTTAGCAAATTTCGAAGGTTTTTTTTTAATTTTTCCTTCTCTTGCCAAATCCATTGTTAGAATATCCAATTACATCTAAATGAATTATAGTTCAAATCATAGTTGAAAGGAACTCCAAAACTCTATAAGGTTATAAGAAACACGAAATTTTAAATTGATTATTTACTAATAAACACTAATTGGATTGAAAAATTGAAATGTCACAACCATGCGATAATTTACGAACCCTAAAGTCAAAGGAAACCCAAACTATGGTGAAGGTTGCATTTGATTAAATAGAAATGCAAACGTTGTTAGTGCTAGTTATAAATTCAATCAAATAAATACTTCAAACAAACCGTTTGTACAAGGTCTGAAATGTGTATACGTGTGTGTGTGGTTTGTTTGAGAGCCACAAATATTTACCCTTAGGAAATTCATCCCTCAAAAAAAAAAAAGAAAAGTTCTCCCGTTTGCGTCCAATTAGTCAAATTGAATTTTTTGCGTAATCTCTGAGAGTGGTTTATTAATTTCGATTTTTTTTTCTCCTCCTTCCATCTGCTTCCAGGTAAGGCTCGTTAAACAACCGGAAAAGCCAGCTACAGCGAACCAACCCTCAAGTGCCCGTTGCCACTTTCAATAATTAATCACGTAATAATTACTTCCTGGTCAAAGTTCATTACGCCAGCCTCCAGCAAAGTCCTCGTCAAGTGATTGACCTGCGTGTGCATAATTGGGTCTGCGGAGGCTGAGTGGGTTTTGTTATGTCAAAGTCAGCATCGGAGGGGCGAAACTGGCCTCTCTGTTTGAGGAAGGTTCCGACCCGGATGTCGTTGAGCGCGTCCGCTCGCTTCGTCATAATTAGCAATGCAACAATTGTTGTCCCAGGCTTGGAAATCGAACTTGTAAGGGGGGTGGTTGTGCGGGGCTGGTGGTCTTGAGGCGTAGTCATAAGTTCATAGCTGTTCGTCTGAGTTTGATCACATTTATGAGCAGTTCTCTCAAATTTCGGTCATTCGATTTTTTTTTGTATTTTTAAATCCATCTGAAACTTTTTTGGTGCCTTCGATATGCCCAAAAAAGCCATTTTGCATCATAAGTTTGTCCATATAATTTTCCATACAAATTTGGCAGCTGTCCATAGAAAAATGATGTATGAAAATTCAAAAATCTGTATCCTTTGAAAGAAATTTTTGATCGATTTGGTGTCTTCGACAAAGTTGTAAGTAAGGATACGTGTAGGAAAAACATGATACACGGTGAAAATAAATTGGTGAATTTTTATTTAACTTTTTGTCACTAAAACTTGATTTGTAAAAAATCACTATTTTTATTTATTTTTATTTTTTGATTGATTCAGAGGACATCAAATGCCAACTTTTCAGAAATTTCCAGATTGTGCAAAAAATCTTTAACCGAGTTATGAGTTTGGAGTCAATACTGTTTTTTTTTTTTTTGAAAAAATCGAAATAATGGTCGCAAAAAATTTTCAACTTCATTTTTCGATGTAAAATGAATTTTTCAATCAAAAAGAACTTTAGTGATATTTGATAAAGTGCAACGTTTTCAAGTTAAATCCATTCTTAAGGAGACTTTTTTGAAAATAGTCGATTTTTTTCATTTTTTAAAATTAGTGCACATGTTTGCCCAATTTTGAAAAAAAATTTTTTTGAAAGGCATGAAAATCGATGTTTTCTAAGTCTCACTCAAACAACTCACCATTTTCTAACGTTCTAACGTTAAAATATAAAACATTTGTGAAATTTTTCGATCTTTCCGAAAACAATATTTTTAATTTTTTTATCAACACTAAAATTTCAAACGGGCGAAACATTCAATAAAAGGCCCTTTTAAAATGTTTTAAAATGTCTTGGATTAAAATTTTTGAAAATATTTTTTTCAAAAAGATCGTAAAAAATTTACGAATGTTTCATATTTAAATATTGTAAATCGGACCATTAGAAGCTGAGATATCGACATTAGAAAATGGTGGGTTGTTTTGGTGCGACTTGGAAAACATCAAATTTCCTGTTTTTAAACCTTTGCATGGCAATATCTCAGCAACTAAGGGTCGTATCAACAAAGTTCAAAAAAGCAAAATATAGAGAATTTTCACAAAATTTCACTAAAGTACTTTTTGATTGAAAAATTGATTTTACATCAAAAAATTAAGTTGAAAAATTTTTGCGACCAATTTTTCGATTTTTTGAAAAAAAAACAGTATTGATTCAAAAATTCATAACTCGCTCAAAGATTTTTTGCACAACCTGAAAATTTCCAAGAAGTTGGCATTTGATGTCCTCTAAAACATATAAAAAAATAAAAAAAATAAAAATAGTGTTTTTATAGCAAATCAAGTTTTAGTGACAAAAAGTTAAAAAACTAACTTAATCCACCTATGTGGTTGGAGCCTTCCTCACTCATTACCAACAATGGCTGATTTGATGGGGTTGTACACAAATTTCATCTATTTTTTTGATCCGGAATAAAAAAAGTACATAAATATCACTTAAGTGACCATATCTCGAGACAGGGTTGCCAGATCTTCAATGTTTTGGACTCGTTGGAAAGGTCTTTTGATAACCTAACCAACGATGGGTCGGATGGTGGAGCCGGACATAGTTTACATACATTTAAGTGAGATCCGGCTACAAAAAAGTACATAAATATCACTTAAGTGACCATATCTCGAGACAGGGTTGCCAGATCTTCAATGTTTTGGACTCGTTGGAAAGGTCTTTTGATAACCTAACCAACGATGGGTCGGATGGTGGAGCCGGACATAGTTTACATACATTTAAGTGAGATCCGGCTACAAAAAAGTACATAAATATCACTTAAATGGCCATATCTCGAGACAGGGTTGCCAGATCTTCAATGTTTTGGACTCGTTGGAAAGGTCTTTTGGTAACCTATCCAACGATGGGTCGGATGGTGGATCCGGACATAGTTTACAAACATTTAAGTGAGATCCGGATATATGTGAAAACACATTTTTATACATAACTTTTGAACTACTTATCGAAACTTCAATCTGTATAAAACTCGATCTATGGGACCCCAAACCAAGTCGAATGCAACAGGTTCGGGTCAAATCGGTTCAGCCAGTGCTGAGAAACATGAGCTAGTTTGTTGGTCACATACATACATACACACACACATACACACAGACATTTGTTCAGTTTTTGATTCTGAGTCGATATGTATACATGAAGGTGGGTCTACGACGTTTTTATACAAAGTTCATTTTTAGAGCAGGATTATAGCCTTACCTCAGTGAGGAAGGCAAAAAAGTTACCAAATTTTTTTTACCGTGTATCATTTTTTCCAGTGTAGTCCATATCCATACCTACAACTTTGCCGAAGACAACAAATCGATAAAAAAATTCCTTCAAAAGATACAGATTTTTGAATTTTCATACATGGTTTTTGTATGGACAGCTGCCAAATTTGTATTGAAAATTATATGGACAAATTAATGATGCAAAATGGCTTCTTTGGGCATACCGAAGGCACCAAAAACAGTTTCAGCCGGATTGAAAAATACAAAAATTAAAATTGAAGAAAAAAGACCGATTTCGTTAAGAATTGCTCATATGAGAAAAATCTCAAAAAATTGGCACTTTTTTTCGTTCAGTGCAGCAATAAATTACGCCAATTTATCTTTCTCAGCTATTCTCGCGACTTCCCGAGGGATTTAGTGCTCTGGAAGTGTACAACTCAATCATTATCAGTTTAGTTTGTGAATAATCAAGTTATTTAGAGTTTATAACAGAGTTTTGGCAGGCTGGCTTGGCCGAATGGTTAACAGCATGGCTCACGGATATATGAAAAAGACAAAAGTGTTCAATTCCGATCGCTTCAACTGGAATTTTGTAGCAATATGGCCCCAGAACATAGCCTGAAATTTTGAGCGCATTTGGTTAAGGTTTAGTACTTACACCATCTGAAGTTAGTATGCAACTTTTAAAAATTTACTGTGGGAAATTTTCACTTTTAACATTTTCTAAGAGAAAGTTTCCCCAAAACCCAATCAAATTTTCCTATTCTCAAGTTTCTTTTAGGTTTTGATCCGGAGAACAACTTTGTAGAACATCACAAAGCGCTAGGAATTGATCCCGAGGTATAAGATATTTTTTGGAGTCCGCTTTGTGATGTTCTACAAAGTTGTTCTCCTGATCAAAACCTATAAGAAACCTCTACTTTGAGAAAAAATAATAGGACATAGGAAAACTTTCTCGAAGAAGAGTTAAAAAATTGAAAATAAATAAATTAAATTTATTGAAATTTCTTTATAACTTCACAATAAGAATGGAACAATTAGGCATTAAGCAAATGCGCTCAAAATTTCAGGCTAGCTTCTGGGGCTAAAATGCTACAAAATTCCGGTCGAGGCGTTCAAAATTGAACACTTTTGTCTTTTTCATATTTCGGTGAGCCATGCTAATGGTTATGCTGTCCGCTTAGTAAGTAAGTTCCCAACTACTCCAACCTTCCATCGGATTGGGAAGTAAAACGTAATGACACTTTTCAATCTAAATTTAAGGTAGTATTCAACCATCCAAAATTACGCCATCCAAATTTAAACATTTTTTTACTGTGTAGATTATTCCACAAACATTTTTGTAGCATCAATTTTCATGGTTTGAATCTCAAGTTTTAATACAGTTCAGTGGCTACGTTTGCTCGAAAAACTTTATTCGTTACGCCAATGTAATCAATTTATAATACCCCGTTCGCACGGGCGAGTTATAGCCGGTTATAACGAAAAGGTTTTAAGTTAAAACCAAGTTATATCCAAACCGTTCGCACGGGCCCGAGAGGTTTTAACGGTTTTAACTATTTTGACAGACTACAGCAGGCTGTGATCATTTAGTGTTTTCAAATATTTTCGATTTTTTACGGTGATGCGGAATTTGACCATTGTTGGCACTCTGTCCGGTAAGGGCCGGGTTTTTTGGCCTTTTTTCGCTTCTGGATTTGGGCAGGATGGCAGGTATTTTAAAATCAAATTTCCATAAGTTCGATTTGTTTTGACTAACTTCATTTACAGAATTTATTTTTGATTGTTGGCCAGATGGAGCTAGTTTGCTGTTTCTATAAAGATGATTCCGGAAAACATCTGAGACGATCTCCACGACCCAACTGACGCCCATTTGTCCTTTCGAAAGGTCGCGCCTTTATGCTGAGGGTTTTGCCTCGACGACTTTCTGGAAGGTCGCCTGAAGATCCAAGTATTCGGGCTGGAAAAGGTCAAGTTCAGGAAGGATTACGATGAGGAATTGGAAAAGGTGTTGCTTCTGGTGATGAAAATTGAGACTGAGTTGAAGCAGGTCCCCGATGGAGCTTAAAAAGTTGTTGAAATGCTGATCAAACTCCGATGTTTTTTGGACGAATCTACCTCGACAAGCATTACATCCAGATACATAGACCGGCTGAAAATCTGCACCTGACCATGATGGGACTCGAAAAAACCAACCGAACAAATTTATACGGGTCGCATGATAAAGTTTAATAAAGTCTGCGAGTATGTTGAGGGGGGTGGGGTGGGGTGGTGTCTGAGGGATATTTACTCTTCATACAAAAAAGATGGGGGAAAGGGGCCATAAGTACGCCGGAAGCATCTTCGGAAGCCGGCTGGTCAGCTTATGCAGAACGCACTGAACCAAGTGCGTTTGTTTTTCGCGGAATTGCGCAAAGGCGTCATTTTCATTAGTTGTAAATTTCCACGAGGTAAATTTATTTAGTACCCGGTGCCGTCAAGGATTTAACTCAAGACGTTTGGTCTGCTAGAGCCAGATTCCAAGTCCTACATAGAAGAAGTGAGGCGAGTTAGACAACAACGAACACGTGTTCTACGTCGACCCTACCGGCTGAATATGGCCAAGAATGAATGGAACAAACTGTGTGCTTATAGTAAATTAGAATTGCTTTTCTAATTTGTTAGGATTACCGGAAGACCGCTACATTCCCTAACCCCGATCGGGGTGTCCGTCGAAGTACTGCGCCTAACCAAAAAATCCTTGAGTATGATGCGAATGGACGTTTGCGAGTTCTTGGCAAAATAATGCACCTCACCCACCAGCAGTACCACCGTAATCAACAATCGCCAGGAGGAGACGACCGCGCTCCTGCAATGTGTGGCTCAAGGGGAGGTTTTCGAGTCACCCTAAACAGCGTTGCGAAATTGTTCATCTTAGAATCCCCTAAAGCATTATCTTTTATTATAGAATTTTAAAAGAACTTCAACGAAACTGGAACGTACTGAACAAATCAAATAAAAGCTGGCCGCCACTTTGGCTAGCGGAAGACAAGGACGCCCCACCATCCTCTCCAAGCCATAGGACGCGAACGTCGACGAGAAACCTGCCTCGCTGCTCCGCTAAGCCGTCCCCACGGTCACGTGGTATCGTCCGTAGAATTCTTTGTTTTCGATCTTGAGCCACTGGAACACCATCGACGTTCGTCAGCATCCAACCCATCCAGCGATCGACTCGCGACACGTGACCTGCAACTGGACCACGTGAGCCATTGGACCCCACCGTTTCCAACCAGCATCGCTGGCGAGCACTCCGACAGTGATCGGCAGGTGTTGTTTGTAGGAGACGCATAAAATCTCCTAGCTAGTGGACCTCACCGGCGTCTGGAAGTACCAAGCTTGAGTGCCACGTGTCCCAGCGAAGTACCACCAGCGTAGGAGTTCTGCACACAGGCAGAGTTTGTGTCAGGTGGCCCGAGAGTCCGACCAAAAGCAGCACACTTGATCGCGAGAATCGGCCAGGAGCGTAGTCTGCGTCAGCCTCTATTCGCCGTGGAACAGCAGCAACAGCGCGAGTCACCAGCAACAGCAGCAGAGCATTGAGTCCGTAGCATGCCCCGTTAAAGCACGTGAGCCTGTCGTTCCCGCCAGGACGCGCCAAATCCTCGGATCATTGGACCGCGCTGGTGACCGATCTGCATCCGATGGATTTAAACGGTAAGGCCGATCCGTAGTGCTTGTGAATCCGGGGTTTGGCAAGTGTTCCGAGATCTAGGCCACCTTCCCGCAAGACTCTGAAAAAATATCGATAGGGAACTTGTTGGTGCAAACGTTCTGATAGGCGAAACGAAGATCTACTTGGAAAACCAGTTCAGTTCTACAACATGCACCGAGCGAAGTGCGAAATCGGATTTCTACTGGAACACATCTTGCACACGTCCATGTGTGTGTATGTCCATTCAGGTTTTTGGGCATTAAGCGGCACTGGATCCGGGGGCAATGGCGATGAATTCCAGGGCAAAATCTGCAAGAGCGTATCGGATCAATAAAATGCTTCCAAACTGCTAATCTCGCAACTTAAAAAAAGATTTCAAACCAAGTTCTTTCGATAGTTCCTTGCCACGGTGCACTATCCACTGTGGAACTTGCTCTGGAACTGGGACGCGCCGATAAGCTGGTGTATTTCAGCAAAGAAACAGAGAAAAAACGTTGTTTTGTTCCTGTCAATGTTGGACGTTTTCAAATGTTTCCAAAGGCTACTATGAGTTTTCAAGTAGTCGAGTTCCCTTTTCGAGCAGTTTTAACTTGGTTATAACTCTTAAAACCGGTTTTAATTTGACAGCTCGTTGTATGGGCAAAACCAGAGTTATAGCCGGTTTTAAGAGTTATAACCACTTTTGGTCTTATAACCGGCTATAACTCGCCCGTGCGAACGGGGTATAACCCCATTGCATCAGAACAAGCAGATGCAAAACCCGGGCTTGCTAGAAAGCCTGAATATGCAAATAATATTCCCACAGCTCTGTGTACGGTATGGAACGCCCACACACACACACCCTTCCAGAGACCATGACCACACTCACACAAGGTCAACCGTAGAAGTGGGAAGGGGAATGGGGAGGGGCGTTGCGCCCAAAGTTAGGCAAATGAATTGTTGCCCCAACAACCGGTCCCACTTCACCTTTACGGAAGTTATCGTGTAGATCAAGTTTGTTCGATTTGTACTTCCGTATAGCAAAGGTCGTAACCCACATGTGAACACTCTAACAACAATACCCAAACACATTTAAACTTTGCCCTGTTTGTATGGTGGTCTGTGTGTGTTTTTGTTGTGTATGTGCGTTGATGCAGATCAGGAAGTCAATTTCTTGCAACTGTTGCATCTTTTACAGCAGAAACGCGCGACTTCAGCGCGCGCCCGGAAGGTAGACTCGCTGCACTACAACGGTTCGGAAGTTGTGCAGTGCAGTGAGAGTTGTTCAACTCAATGTGAAAGTTTCGAGCGAGCGGGTTTTGAAACTTTGTGGCGCTTCCTTCCCGGAGTGGACACGGAAAGAAAGCAATGAGCGAAATCTTCAAAAAAAGTTAAATATGTTTTTTTATGTCAAGCAAAAGTGGATAAAAAGGAAATATTTTTAAACTACTCGGAAGGTTTAAAAAAACTGCGATAACCACTCTGCTCGACAGTGTTGCCAGCGTTTGATCCTACCAGAAAAAAAATCTGCAAGATTTCGTCTTCCGGCACGAATTTTGACGCTGACTGAGCTCGGAACTTTTCCCTTACAACGACTTTGGACTTTTTGAGCTTGTACTTGAAGTTTGAAAGTAACTTCCACGACAGCAACAAGGGGGACGAAACTCCATTACGGGGTAGTTTTGGGCGAAAGTTTCTGTGATGATGTTTACGATATTTTTTTCATTGGAGAGTGCCTTTCCTGGGAAGAAGATTCAATTTGCCCAAGAATGGAAACATTTTCGTGAAGCAAATTGGGTGTGGGTGGATGGCGAGGCAGGAAGCAAAAACAGCTTGGCCGCTGTAGAAATGAGTTGACGATGGAAAGTTGTCGTGCTTTCGAGCAAGTGGAACTTGATTGCGGGGGATTATTTTTAGATATTGGATTATATCCGCTAGAAAAATGCGAACGTTGAAAAGCAAGTAAAGTCTTCTTTGTACAATTATTAAAATAAAAAAACTTATTGTATGTTTATTTAAACATAATATAACATACTTTTTTTATATGCAAATTTCCCTTAAATGCATCATAACTAGCATTGAATTAGCCAAAACTTCCAAGAATCAAATTCTCATCCACAGTTGATTGGTTCAGTTTAAAAAACACTTTAAAATAACGCTCCATCGATTCTCACTTAAAAAGCCTCTCACCAACGTTGAAAATAGCCCCCATCAATACCAACCAATTAACGAATTGAAGATTCATTCACAGAACTCACGTTTCTCTGTAATTTCCCTACCCCAGCCTCAATTTTCCAGAAAAAAACGTGCGAAAATCGAGCGCAATCAGCGGGGGTGGCACAATCATTTGGCCACCATTCATCTAAATTACACAATCCACAACATATCGTCACATCATCAACAATAAACAAAATTGCAGGAACAATTCCGAGCCTTCTCCCCACCTAGCTCTTTTTTGATGAGGAGGTGGAAAAAGTTCGAATCAGCAACCTCTCTTTTCCGGCTCAATAATTCATCGTGCCCAAGCTGGAAAAGCGGAGAACAATGTTCCTCATGCCTTTTTTTGGGTTGGGAAATCTGAAATTTTCGTTTCTCACTCCTTTCGGGAAAAATAGACACTAAAATTAAACACATGGACGGAAAAATCTGAGTCAAAACGATGCGATTTTGCAAACGGATTTCATGATGTCACCACTCACCGTCATTGAAAAACGATTTCGTCAGCACCAGAAGGACTTATGGACGTACAGGATGACGACGTCAGGACGACGCCAGGATTGATGAATTATTCATGCAAGCCTAGACAGAGTGTCTCCATCGAAGAAGGGTGGGGGGGGACCTGATCAATTTTTAATCAGTTATGCAGAATGTGGAATCTGCTTACGGTGGACTTACGATGGAATTGGACCTAGAAAAAGTGTGCCTAGAGAAAGTTAGAAAAAACAACAAAAAATATTTTTTTGGGAAAATTAGTTGGTAAGTTTTTGATATTTTTATAATTTAAAAATACTTAATCTAGGAAAAGCACGCCTGCTAACAATATTATCGAAAACTGAGAAAATTTCCTAATATTTTATTCTTTTGATATTTGCACAATTTCCAATGCAAGAAAATGAAACTTTTTGTGGAATTTTCTGCTCTCTTCAAATAAAACAAAATTTAAAAAAAATATATTAAACTCTATAAAATGTCTAAAATAAGTGCTTATTTAAATTTGGAGCAACACGAGAAAAGGGCGGATAAGCATTTTGACAGCTAGAACTATTTTGCAAACTACAAAACAATACATAACTTTTTCACAAAACTCGAAATGTAAAACTATAGCTAGCTACACAGAAAAAAAAAATCGTGGTAATATTACATCTGGGAAGGAGTACATCTTTTATGTCAGAAAAAAGCTTTAATATTACCTCTGAAAATGTGTAAATTTAACTCATATATGAGATAATTTTACCTCATATAATGAGTAATTTTGCAACAGAAAATGTTCAAAATTACCTATGAAGGTCAAAATTTGTCTCTAAAAATGTGTAATTTTGCTAATTTTCTGTGGAGTTGACCGGATAGATATAGAGTTGTCATCAATTATTAGGAACATAAACAAACCTTGCTTTATAATAAATCACTTTATTATTTCCATCAATTGTCTATATTTAGGGCCACATCGCTGCCTTGATTTCAGTCCTGGCCGAATAAAAAAAACGACGCTAACTTTGGCGATTGGCTTAGAACTAGTATTTTGGGCTTTTCCTTCGTTTCTTATACTATTATTGATTTGCTTCCTTGTCATCAACCGGACCTGAATTATCGCGAGCTCAATCAAGTCCTCTCTTAAAACGAATTAATTCATGCTTCGTTTGACAGTACTAAGAGACAACTTACGTCGAGCATCCGTATCTTCACGAGATCAGCTAAATCTTTTTTTCCACCTAGATCACACGTTTTCATATAAAGAGCGCAAATTTGCGGGAAGTGTCAGAGCAGGAACCGGAAGGAGCTTGAAGAGTACTCGGTGGGGGGACAAATCTGTTCAGCGCGTGGTTCCTTTGCCCTTTGTCCCTTAGCCAGCAAATCACTTCATTCGTCAAACACTGCCATGTCCATCAAGCTGAGCGACCTGAGCTGTGTCTGTAGTCCGGCGACGTCCGGCGGCAGTTGCGACGGATTTCGCTGGAATGGGAGAAAGAGGGAGAGAGAAAGTAGAAAAGAAAGAAGATTTGAAAAATAGTATTTCCACAAACAACCAGTGCAGCAACTCACCGAGTACAGGTATGCGGTCAGTTGCAGCACTGGAAGATTTGAAAAATAGTATTTCCACAAACAACCAGTGCAGCAACTCACCGAGTACAGGTATGCGGTCAGTTGCAGCACAGCAGCAGAAGCAGCACGTTGAAGCCAGTAAGTCGGTCGGCAGCTGCAGCAGTGTTGAACGCACTGTAAACGAATCGTCCTCGCCAGGCGGACACTGCGCGATCCCATCGCACCAGATGGACTCTTTGACACACGCGTTCAGGTCCGGACACTCCTCGGCTGCGGTTAGAGCTGTTGAAAGAGCGTTCATGAACTTGTCGAGAGTTTGCGATGAAGTCCACTTACCAAATTATTTTGACGGTCGCTTGGTCAGGAGTACGCGCCGTTGTCCTTCGGTAGGAAATCATCGATGATCACATTCGAGGGTTCAACTCCTAAGTAGGGATGCTTGTGGGTCCAGCTGGCGTTGAAAACTTCCATCACGTGTCGATGAGAGGTGTCATCCGGTAGGGGACACGCCGTTGCTGAGACGCCCTCGCTCTTTATGACGACGCGTGTCTTCGTTGGGCACCAGATTGGCGTAACGGTGCAGATCGGCGGGATTGTTCTTGCGTAGAAGGAGACTTCGCAGTCGAATGTAGAGGTACTTCTCGTGCGAGGGTTCGATTCGACCAGGGTCTATTGTGGCACTCCATCTGAAAATTGATGATCATTAAGGAGAATTAAGAAATTTCAAAGTCAAACTCACCTCCCCAGCGGACAGCTTGGCGATCCCTGTTACGGCGTTCTTCCGCCGCAAGTCCTTGCAGATGACTGGCGCCTTGATGAATAAGAAAGGTCGCTTCCATGTTGAGCGTGTCCGGTTCATCCAACACGGTCATGTTCCCGGCGGAGAAGTGAACCTCCACCTCGCGTCTGGTCGATCTGAACGCGATCGGCAGCAAGGACCGATTGGTCGTTGAAGTTCTCGGTTTTGGCACTGGGATCGCCGAAGAAGTACAATCGTCCCGTGTCGGGAGACACGCGCGAGTCACTCGTTCGGTTGCCGGTCGTGGCGCGGATTACCCTAAACCGGATTCGCTCTCCGCGTTGCGCCTCGTTGCGATAGATGCAACCAGAAAGAAGGAGATGACTTTCCCGACACATCCCACACTTTTAAATTTACGTCGCACTCAAATCCGGTCTGAACCCGCCATCCGCGGTCAACGATCCTTGGATGTGGACCGTTTCAAATCACCGATGAAACTTCCCTGGCCGAAAGCAATCGTTACACAAACGTTCTCCGCTGGCCACTTCGTTTTAATTTTTCTTCCTGACAGGCCCCAGAACCTGCAAGCTGCACGAGATTACTAGGCACAAATGTTTCGTTCTTGTTAGTTGCCGGAAAATTCACAGATTCTCACAATAAACTATCCAACAGGAACTGGAATGGCATCCCTGGGGCGGAAATGCATAAGTGGTTGTCATCCGGACGCGCGGAACCACTTTTCGCGACGATTTTCTTTGGCCACGTAAAATAAGCACCCGAGCCAGCAGCAAAAATAAACAAAATAATCCGTCCGCGATTTGTTGGGCGAGTTCTGAAAACTATCAAAACAACAAGTTTTGACAGTTGTCAAATTAAGTATCGACCAGTAGGTCGAAATACTGTTGTATGCAATATTGCATCGATATCGTTCCAAAATTACACCTTCCATCGAAATATTAAACCATTTAAGTGTAAAATAAGTTAGGCTAAATTTTCAGTGACAATTCGTCCAAAACAGATGTAATTTTGACCATTCCTTTTTTCAACATTCCATTTTAAAGCTTCCATTTTTACATTATTTTTTGCTGAGTAGCCTCCACGACTACCTTTCAACACGGCTGGTTTTGCTAAGGGGTTACATACATGTAAATCGGCAAAAATGTCAAGGGTTGGTATTGGCACACACATTTTTTTTTTAATTTGATTTCAGGACATTAACATGAACATTTTTAACTATTATCAACATAATTTTGAAGACATTTGGTTGCATTATTGCCGAGATATAGCTATTTGAAGTTAGCAGTTTCAAAAAACGGATGCCACGATATCTCAACACCGCTTCAACCAAATCGGCTCAAAATTTTTGTGAAGACTCATTAAACCGGTCCCGTGTGCATGACGAAGGCCGATTTAAAAAAAGTTTATTTAAAAAAAGATAAAAATATTTTTGTGTTTTTCATATTAAAAATCGTCCGTTTTTAATTTTTGTATTTTTTTGAAAAGCAAAATTTCAAAATCGGGCTTCGTCATGCACACGGGATATGTCTTGAGAGTCTTCATCCCAAATTTCAGCCAATTTGGTCCATCCAATCTCGAGATATCGTGGCACCCGTAAATCAACTCGGTGTTCCGAGAAAAACGCTCACAAAGTTTGACAGTCCGCTTTGCGCATGGCAGAACTTCAAACTTAAATCGTCTTCTACTCACTTAAATCATGACATACTTCATGAAACTTTCAGGAGTGATTGGAATTCATCTTTTTAGAGGATTTAATAAAACATCCGAAATATGAAAAATTTAGATTTTCTACATGTATGTAACCCCTTAAATAGTTGCCTGTTACCTCAGAATTTGCAAAATTGTCCTAGCTGTCAAAATGCTTACACGTCCTTTTGAAATGTTGCTCCAGATTTCAAAGTGAGCAATTCTCTACCAAAACCGGAAATGGATTTTATTTGTATTTTTTGATTTGGCTCAAACTTTGTGGGGGCCTTCCCTATACCCAAATATGCTATTTTGTGTCATTGGTTCACCCATACAAGTCTCCATACAATTTTGGCAGCTGTCCATACAAAAATGGTTTGTAAATATTCAAACAGCTGTAACTTTTGAGTGAATTTTTTGATCAATTTTTAGAAATGGTCACTCATGGTCACTATTTTTAAAAATTGAAAAACTGCAAATATTTCGCTACAATCAAACTTTCGGTGGCTATATCTAGAAAACGGAGCCCTTTATCAAAAAATATGTAAAGTACTTTTCGATTGTAAATTCAATTTTGCATTAAAAAATAATGTCGAACTTGTTTTTGCATGAAACTTCGATTTTTTCCAAAAATCCCTATTTTTTCAAAAATTCATAACTCGGCGGCAGATTTTTTGACCATGTTTCTCTATGGCTCAAAAGTTGCGGATTTTTGTCCCCTAAAACATATCAAAAAATCTCGAAAATCAAAAAATACTTATTTTGGGAAATTGAGTTTTAGTGAAAAAAAAAAGTTGATGAAAAAATCTTCAAATTTTTTTTTCCTTGTACCTATTTTTTTCTCAATAGTCCTCAACAATACCTACAACTTTGCCGAAGACACCAAATTGATCAGAAAATTCACTCAAAAGTTACAGCTGTTTGAATATTTACATACCATTTTTGTATGGACAGCTGCCAAAATTGTATGGAGACTTGTATGGGTGAACCAATGACACAAAATAGCATATTTGGTCATAGGGAAGGCCCCCACAAAGTTTGAGTCAAATAAAAAAATACAAAAAATAAAAATGGTCGAAATCGGCCGATTTCGTAGAGAGTTGCTCAAGTTATTTTGAATGTTGTTCTTGTTTTTTCAGGTGACTTTAACCTATGCATGGCCATTCGTCACCAGTGTTTTGAATGAAAAGAGCATTATCTAACATTGAAAAACGAACAAGAAGTTTTCGAGATATCGCGAGTTGAAAAATCAGGGCTAGTTAGGAAACATCACGGACGATCGGACATGACACCAGGAACAAATTGTCTTCTACATTCAAGTTTTCGAAGTAGCATCGTGCGATTACGCATTATTTCACAAAATGTCTTATGCAATAATTAATTAAAACATTTAGCATTGGTATGGTGCTATAAACAGTTTGTTGGCATTAAGTTTGTCTTTATTATTCTATGTAATTTATTATGGATACTAAAATTGCTGACAAATTGTAAGAAATTTCATTTTAAATATAAATTCATACGACCATTTCAAAAAGTACCCATGAGTTTGCATCATCAGCTGGCATCAGAAACCCTCTGGCACCACTGTAAATGGCTGGAACGTTTGACAGTCACCAAAACCTCGAAGAGCCCACGCAGTAGTCTTAGTGAAGAGCCCACGTTGTTTATCGTGGGCTCTTTACTAATACTACTGCGTGGGCTCTGTGAGTGTAGCAGTATTGGTGTTGTCTGTTTGTTTACACCAAATCTTCAAGAAACATCACTTTTTGTGTGTGCAAATCTGTTACGAAAAAAGGTGAGAAATGTTGCTTCCGATTGACCGGCAAATTTGCCGGGTAGTATTAGACCGGGGACTGATACTTGATACTCCCGAACAACTCGCTGCAATCTCCGGCAGGGAGTAACCGACCAAGTGCAGAAACATCCGTGATTCCGATGATTGTGGCGGAGCTGGTCTTTCCGAGCATCCTTCGATAACCTTCTCCGAGGATTGGCCCACTCCCGCTGTCGACCCGCACAGGAAATCGAAGGAATCGCGTGCTTGTGTAGAATCCGACCTTTTGTGGAATCACAAGAAGTTTATCGCGAAGTGGTTCGAACAAATCTGAACTTCGAGCTTGCAAAACCGTCTTTATCGCAACTTCATCCATAGTCTCTGGCGGATAGGGTCCTTCGGAAACTTGTGTTTGGAAATCCGTCCCGTGTCGCTATTTTTTCATCGAAATCATTTCAACATCATGAAATCAAGCCTTTTTTTACCACGCGGTTTGTTTATTTTCAAATTTTGACAGCAAATGCGTTCTTCATCTTCTTTGTTGTCTTCATGTTCGCGTTGAACATTTAGGTTTCATAAACATGGCCGTCGCGACAGAGGGCTGGAAATGATCGCTGACAGTTCTAAATTGAGGCCGCTTTGCGAACCCCTATTCCACACCCAGGTTGCGACCCAAACTGAAAGAAAAGCTGAGCCATTATGTATTTGCTATGCTTATTTATTGATTTAAAATTTTCGGAAATCGACATAGAGCCAATTTAGGCCCCCCTAGAACGTAACATACTTTATGGATGACGCCTTAAGGAAAAATATGGATTGCTGCATAAAACGACACAGTTGTCAAATAGTTTTTGGCTACATTTAAGAATTTTAGGTTTAGATTCGAAATGTAATAAACCATATAAAAACACATTTTAGCTCTATCGAACGTTCCGAAAATCGTCTATTCATTCAGTCGGTTAATTGAATGCTTGTCTTCTCTACCCCACCCCCATCCCAGATTCTGCTCAAATCCTTGCTCCGTCAGTCAGTTTGTTCGCTAGTCCGTCCGTTCCGGCTGATTGGACCAAGTATTGAGCAGGAAGTTAGGCAAAAAATAATAATACTCGTTTGCCCATCCCTCCATTAGGGCTCCCATACAATTTCATGAATATTGTGGAATTGGCACTGTAACTTTGGGGCAGTTTGATATTTGTTTTGTTACTAACTTTTTTTTGCATATTTTTTTAGAATGCAAAAATTGAACTATTGTTTTGATTCTAGTTTTTCTCATTATCCAAAAGACCCCAACTTGACAATGGCTAATGACACATGTGAATACGAGAGGCTTTCAGGCCAAATAACAGGAAAGCTCGACATGCTGGCAGCCCCCCAGATGATTGGCGTGAAATGGAACCTGTGGGCACTTTCATAATGGTGAAAAGAAGGGGGTTACGCAACCCGCCCGAGGGGGAACAATACACAACAATGGCAGTAGTAACTATCAATAAATAGATTTCCAGGAAAACCATTGAGCAAGTGTGTCGATTCCCATCGATTTGAGCTCTCGATAACGGCGACTGCGGTGGCAAGGCCCTAGACTGAAAGAAAATCTACTGAATTATTCATTTGGTGGGAAAAGTGTGGGGAAGGAGGGAGAAGTGAGGCCGCTGTGGTTTACCCGGAAGAACTAAACTCGATTCTAATAACAGTTCGATTAGGGAGAGTGGGTAGGAAAGGAATGCTTTTTTCGAGGTAAACTTTGGAGTTATTTAAAGATCTTTTATTTCCGGAGGATGGTCGAAATTAGTAGTTTAGGAAACTTAGTTCGTGATAGCGGAATTTAATTGAGGTTTTTTAATGAAACATTATTTTAGTCAGGATTATTACACCACTCAAATTGATCGCATCAAAAGAGGTCACCTGAAAAGAATCTAAAACAAGTACACATTGCAAACAAATAGGGCAACAATAATGGTAGATCCCTTTTTTCTTCTTCCCCAAAACAAAATTGAAACTCCAGAGGGACTTATCGATTCCTCTGCCGGAAATGGAGTTTTGCAGATCTGACCAGAAAAAAAACAGAACAGAGAAAATTTAAAAGAATGATTTTCCTGGTCTGCTTTTTCCCACCCCCCTCCTTAAAAGCTCCAACAATGATCACCTTGCCCTAGGGGGGCTTGATAGAACTCTCCGGTCGGATCTGAGTGTGTTTATTCTTTTTTTTATCCCGGGCCAAACGACGACGACGACGACTGGTGAACACAAAGTTGGTTTTGTTTCGTCGTTATTCTTGTTGTTATCCTTGGGAAGACAACCTCCCTGAGGGGTTCAGATAAAAGTAAACCGTTCGGTGGGGTGACTTTGAAGTTTTAGAAATTCTTAATTTTACAATTTCTTGGGAAAATTGCCTAAAAGTATAGACTAATCTACAATCGATCGCCTGAAAGTAGGCAGCTAGAATCAGTCTTACCCCACTTCACAGTACCGCACCAAAGCTTTCGTTTGATCCTGCTTTCCGAAGAATTTCGAGCCAAATGTTATTGCAACTGTTTGCTGCCTGTGTTTGTGCCCTGCAGCAAATAGCGGTGTTGCAATCTTGTGGATTGCAGTCGTGGGGCGGAATTTGGCCAGGTTGATCCGGGAATGATTTTGCTGGAGAAGAAAGCTTTTCTTTTCGATTGAAAAGTGAATTTAAAACGAAAAAGCTTTCTGGAATTGCTAAAAATTAAGCTTGAGGAAATTTATTTCTTGAATTTTTAATTTGGCTGCAGATTTCTAAAATAACTGGAGAGCTTTTTTTCGAGTTGTTTTTCTCTTTAATTTGAACAATTAAAATCCCATTTCCAATCCCAGCAAAGCTCTGTGACACCTATCTCTACAGCATCCTCCAGCATCGTCAGCTGCTGCTGTAAAATCCCCATTCCACGTGTCCTCCCTTGCTCGCGTTGAACGCGTGTGTTTTTATTGAATCGCTCTTCAAGGGGGATTAAATAAATTGCATTATAATGTCGTACCCGATGTAAACACACTTTATTACAATTATTGCTGATGTTTCAGCGTCAGGGTTTCGCTCCGACACCCCCGCAAGCCAGCAATAGCTGCAGACTGGTTCATGGGGAAACCGGGAGAGCAAATCGTCGTCCCGATCCAGAATCCTGGGCTGCCTCCCAAAAGTGGGAGGGAGCAAAGTACTCTCACAATGGGGTTATAGGAACGATCGTGTAACAAAAGTGGGAGATTTATAGCTGACTATAAAATGGTGTCCCGAGGGAGGGACGTCAGATTGTTACTGAGAAAGAAAAACGGGAAAGTTTTCTTGTTATTGCAAGACAGAGTTGGGAGAAGCTTTTCCAGTATGATTTTGGAATTGAGCGTCTGAAGTATTCGCTATTCGATTTTCACTCTTTTCTCTTCACTTCCCATTCTTAATTCTGTAGCCTTTAGTCTTCACTGTTAAATTTTCAATTTTCAATTTTCAATTTTCAATTTTCAATTTTCAATTTTCAATTTTCAATTTTCAATTTTCAATTTTCAATTTTCAATTTTCAATTTTCAATTTTCAATTTTCAATTTTCAATTTTCAATTTTCAATTTTCAATTTTCAATTTTCAATTTTCAATTTTCAATTTTCAATTTTCAATTTTCAATTTTCAATTTTCAATTTTCAATTTTCAATTTTCAATTTTCAATTTTCAATTTTCAATTTTCAATTTTCAATTTTCAATTTTCAATTTTCAATTTTCAATTTTCAATTTTCAATTTTCAATTTTCAATTTTCAATTTTCAATTTTCAATTTTCAATTTTCAATTTTCAATTTTCAATTTTCAATTTTCAATTTTCAATTTTCAATTTTCAATTTTCAATTTTCAATTTTCAATTTTCAATTTTCAATTTTCAATTTTCAATTTTCAATTTTCAATTTTCAATTTTCAATTTTCAATTTTCAATTTTCAATTTTCAATTTTCAATTTTCAATTTTCAATTTTCAATTTTCAATTTTCAATTTTCAATTTTCAATTTTCAATTTTCAATTTTCAATTTTCAATTTTCAATTTTCAATTTTCAATTTTCAATTTTCAATTTTCAATTTTCAATTTTCAATTTTCAATTTTCAATTTTCAATTTTCAATTTTCAATTTTCAATTTTCAATTTTCAATTTTCAATTTTCAATTTTCAATTTTCAATTTTCAATTTTCAATTTTCAATTTTCAATTTTCAATTTCCAATTTTCAATTTTCAATTTTCAATTTTCA
Source organism: Culex pipiens pallens (assembly GCF_016801865.2). Taxonomy (NCBI): domain Eukaryota; kingdom Metazoa; phylum Arthropoda; class Insecta; order Diptera; family Culicidae; genus Culex; species Culex pipiens. The sequence goes on from NC_068937.1 coordinate 126,544,557, forward strand.
ATTTTCAATTTTCAATTTTCAATTTTCAATTTTCAATTTTCAATTTTCAATTTTCAATCTTTAACCTTCAATTTTAAATCTTCCATCTTCTAAAACACAATTTGTTGCTAAACGAAAATATTTTTGTGATGGCCGATTTACTTGATTATTTTCTGATTCAAAATTGGGAAATTTTTCAATCAATCAAAACCTATTCAAATAATTGAGAAGCTAGATTATTCAAGTGGACTAATGTTTTTCAATTTCAATTTTTCCCTTAAAGCAAAAATTCTGCTTCGAAACATTTAAATATGGTTGATTTTCAAAATGAGCTAACCTCAGTCTCGCGTTTTCAATCCGGATCTCAGAATTTTCAATGAAAAATCCATCTTCCATCTTGCATTTTCTATCTTCCATCTTCCATTCTCGATATTTCATCTTTCATCTTCCATCTCTTCATTTTTAACTGTTCATTCTCCCCTATTCACTCTTTATTCTATATTTTTCATTAATCACTCTCCACTACTTTTTACTCTTCAATCACAAATCTTCAATCTTCAATCATATCTCATCACTGTTCATATTCTATTAAATATTTATTCTTCACTCTTAATTTTATATTCTTTTCTCTTCACGCATCCACTTCAATATTACTTTTTCACTTATCACTCTTCACACTTCACTCTCCACTCTTCACTCTCTACTATCCACTCTTCACTCTTAACGCATCACACTTCACTCTTCACTACTCACTTTTCACTTTTCATTCTTCTTTCGTCACTCTTCTTTCTTCACTCTTCACTCTTCACTCTTCACTCTTCACTGCTCAGCTATTAATTACTCTTCACCAGTGTTGCAAATGAGTGATAGAAAAGCTATCAATAGATTATCTCTGCACCAAAAATATCCGAGAGTATAGCGGCCGTCAATATAGCTTGTTGAGATCTCTTCTTGTGTCTCGTGATTCCCAGCAATGTCATTCTCTCTCTATCACTCCTCTCCTTTTCTTCGACTATGCGCTCTCGCCGCTGAGTCTCTCAATCTCTCCGAAAACTGCAATGAGAGAACGCGAGATGGCGATTAGGAGCCGACCACGCATGACGTCCCGTTAAACTGCGTTTGCGAAATTAGTTTTGTGGCGGCTTTTGTTTTTAAACGCTGTTGCGATAGGATGATCGTGGAAGCGGGAGTGAGAGAGAATATGAAAACGAGGAGAGAAGAGCAGTTGTATTTCAGGCATGATTATTCAGGCGGGATGATTGTAGTTGCTGAGAGCAGATATTTTGATATTTTAACAACTCTGCTCTTCACTCTTCAATACTCTCGGCTCTAGCTCTATATGGGTCATTCCATCTCAACTGTGCACGAAAAAGTGCAAATTTGAAAATTACCCTCTCCGATCCTGCTCAAGTTTGGCTGAGCTGTTGATACTATCAAAACATGCAAGAATCCCGAATTTCATCCGAATCGGACCACCCCCTCCATTTTTGTACCTCCCCAAAAAATTGACTTTTTGGCGATTTTTGGCCAAACCTCCTAGTTTCAAACGGCGATAGCTCAGGAACCACAAATCTCAGAAGGTCGTTCTTGGACTCAATTTTGAAGGAAATCGGACGTAGAATCCATTTCCGTGATCAAAATGTTGATTAATTTATTTCTTCTACCTGTATTGCGCAATTGAAAACATTAAACGGCCGTATCTCAAAACACCCCAACTTATTTTTTTTATTTGACCTCACCATCGTGTTCTCCGGCCAATTTTACATAAGAATCACCTATCGACAGAAATGAATATGTTTCGTTCCAGAGATATCGAATTTTAAAGTTTTGTGTTTTCGAGATTACCTGCATCAGCTTCATTCGCCGCATCTGCTAGAAGCACACAGGCGGGCTGATCAATAACTGCTACCTGGCCATTTATTGAAATAATATTTCATCATAAATAATCTTCATCAAATTGAGCAAAAATTAACTGTATAATACTGTAGGAAACTGAAGTTTAATCGCAAATGTTTATCTGCTCAAAAAAAATTAATGAAGTGGAGCAAAATAGTGCCATTCAGCAAAAACCCCAAAACCTGCTTTATTATTATTATTATTATAGTTTATTATTGACACTTTACCATAATTCTGATATATGGTTTAGATTGATCATATTAAATCAATTTTTATATAGTGAGCCAGCTCCATTTCATTAAAATATGATTTTGGTCAAGGTACATTTAATTAAAAAAATCCATATACGTGAGGACAGCAGCCGTATTGTGTTCCAAGAATCCAAGAATGATGGATGAAAAAAAACACTGTTGTTCGGACGGTGTCGAAATCATCGCAACTAAATTTGGAGAATTAGCCGCTTTGCAGCAGATCAAACTTTGTGATTTTCTTACATTTTTCAGTTTTATACATTCCAGAAATCATTTTCCTACTCTTTGTGATCGTCCTTCACTAGAGTACAACGTATCAACAATTTTTTTTCATTTTAATTCATATTTTTACTCAATAATGTATCGTGCACTTATTTTTCAGTGTTACTAACAAGATTAACTCTCGGGTGAGTTTTTAAAAAGCCGTAAGAGCCATTGTGACCTCTGACACTAATTTTCGTTTTTCTAGAAAATGAAACAAAATTTCATTTATTTTAAGTTTGGGGCACTTGAAGGACGTGTAGATAAACAATCTCGAGCATTTTGATATTGGTTTTTCGTAAGTAGGTCGAATACCGATGCAAAAAGGACTTTGTTTAACAATGGCTCTTACGGCTTTTTGCATTTTCCTCTCGCTCCGTCGGAATCCAATTCTGCCCTTTACTGTGTGTCGTCATTGCTCTGTCCAGTGGGTTAACACAGAAATTCACTTCATTAATTTTTTTGAGCAGATAAACATTTGCGATTAAACTTCAGTTCCCTACAGTATTATACAGTTAATTTTTGCTCAATTTGTTGAAGATTATTTATGATGAAATATTATTTCAATAAATGGCCAGGTAGCAGTTATTGATCAGCCCGCCTGTGTGCTTCTAGCAGATGCGGCGAATGAAGCTGATGCAGGTAATCTCGAAAACACAAAACTTTAAAATTCGATATCTCTGGAACGAAACATATTCATTTCTGTCGATAGGTGATTCTTATGTAAAATTGGCCGGAGAACACGATGGTGAGGTCAAATAAAAAAAATAAGTTGGGGTGTTTTGAGATACGGCCGTTTAATGTTTTCAATTGCGCAATACAGGTAGAAGAAATACATTAATCAACATTTTGATCACGGAAATGGATTCTACGTCCGATTTCCTTCAAAATTGAGTCCAAGAACGACCTTCTGAGATTTGTGGTTCCTGAGCTATCGCCGTTTGAAACTAGGAGGTTTGGCCAAAAATCGCCAAAAAGTCAATTTTTTGGGGAGGTACAAAAATGGAGGGGGTGGTCCGATTCGGATGAAATTCGGGATTCTTGCATGTTTTGATAGTATCAACAGCTCAGCCAAATTTGAGCAGGATCGGAGAGGGTAATTTTCAAATGCTGTTCCGCTTCAGATGGAATGACCCATATTCTGTTTATCAGTACTCTCCCCCTCTTCTCATTTCTTTTTCACTGCTCACCCAACTCTTCTTCTCGCAAGCTTTTCCCATCACTGCTCACAGATTAGAAAAGACGAATCAAACCACCTCGTCATCTTTCTTTTCGCCACGACCTCCAACAGGGCGAGCGGTGTTCCCCTTTTGATTGGTTGTTAATCCCGAAGGATTCGCATGCAAATCAGGTCTCGAAAAAACGTGGATCAGGTGCTCGGGCCAAAGTCACGAATAAAAGAGCCGTTTGTTGTTATTGCCAATCAGTGCTCGATTTTTCACCGCATTTAACGAGTTTATTCGGGCTCTGGAACGAACGGGTTAAGGTCGGACAGCTTGTTTACGGGCCAATAATCGAACCGTTTTCGGTCACAAATCAGAGCTGCCAGCTGCGCTTTGAGCCGGCGAAGCATTTGAACGCTAATAAATTTGTTTATAATAATTCAACCGGTGTGCCCAGGTGAGCGGGAGTGTGGCTTCTTTGGGGGTGCTCAAGATGCAGCGCGAGCAGTTTTGAAAATAAAGGGTCGTAAACTGAGTGGAGAAGTGGTTGTCAAATTGGATAGATGCAAATGTTTCATGGTTATAGTCTGAATTTGGTATGGAAATGTTCCAGTTGTGTTAAATTCTCGTTTTATTTATAACCTATTAAACTGCAAAACTGTTTTCGACCAAGAAAACAGAAATACTAAAAAAAATCAACTTTGTTATTCAAGCAGTTTGGAAAAATTACCCTTTCTAGTGCCGTACCGAACTAATTAACATTACCAAGGGGCAATTATCGCTTCTTTTATGGCCATTATCATCACTGAAATCCAGGCTTAATTACGGAAACCATCGAGAATAACGTGACCAAAGTTGCATCGCAAACGTGAGCAGCGTTAAACAAGGTTATGAACACTTCATGGCAAAGTCTAAATTAAGGCGCATTCATCGTACTTCATTACAAGTATGTATCACAAATCAGCCCACTTTTAAATGCCAACGTTTGCAACAATTCGTGTAACATTTTGCAAAAAGAAAAAAAAACAAACCTGTCGAATCACGTTCGAGGGCAGAACATTAAAGTTATGAAACCACCAGCGCACGCCGGGGCCTCGTTAGGGAAAACGCCAACGTTGCTAAATAACCCAGTTCTTCCGTCGACCGGAAGAACATCAACAGCGCCACCGCGAGGCGGGCGCCGACGCGCAATAAAAGTCCAGGGAGTAAATTAAAAAATAACATCGAATTAATTAAATCAGAAATTTATGGGCACGTGTAGCCTCGACGCCACAACGCTCATTTGTAGTTGCGGCAATCGAAGGTTTTTCTTTTTTTTTTGCGAGCAAAGGGACACGGCGTAATAAAAGCGGTTTTTTTCTCGCAGCATGTGAGAGTGTGATACACTTTCCGGAGGGAAAAACGGGAAAAACTCGTTACATTTTCTCGGAAAGCTGTCATTTTATGCGGTTTTACCGGGGCTTCACTTAACGCAAATTGGCAAGCTTTTTGCCATTTGATTCAATTAATGAAATGGAAAAAGAACTGCGACTGACAGGGAAATTATGTATAGTTATGAGAGATGAGATCAGATGAGAATGGCTAATGAGAGAGGAGAAATGAGAAAAAATTATAGATGAGAATTGAACCATTTTAAAAGCGAATTGATAAATAAAAAATAATAATTGTGAGAAAAGAGATAAGACATGAGAGATGAGAGATGAGAGATGAGAGATGAGAGATGAGAGATGAGAGATGAGAGATAAAAGTTTAAATGTTTGACAATAAAAACTGAAATTAGAATACAAATGAGAATAGCAATTGAAAACAGAAATGAGCTATTAAACTGAGATATGATCAATGAAGAATGAGAAAGTGAGGAACAAGGAATATTAAAAATAAGGAATGTTGCAAAAAATTTGATTCGAGCTGAGCTAGTGTAGCAGTCAGTTCAAAAAACAAATCAATCATTCCACCATGACAAAACGTCTCACAACGTCTCCAAGGTTCCCAAATGCAACAAAGGACTACTAACCAAGTGCTCAGCTCCCGTCGTCAAACAAAGCCGATCAACTGCTGAGAACTCAATTCATCTCCTGCTGGGCTGCATTTCATCATCAAAGCCTTGCGTTCGTTTGCTCGTCCAGCAGGTCAATCCAATCGACCATATTTCGACCCATTTGATGCCGTTTTGTTTCCGTTTTTGCCACTCTCTGGGACCACCCGCTCACTCCGTTGGCCGCAAATGAAATTAATGTCAAATTCAATCAACTGACGTCCGGCACCCGGGAACCGCACGGTTTTCCGATTTGATTGAAATGGATTCCCATTCGTCGGAGTTGGAGTGCCAGGTTGATAAGAGCCCCATCGTTGACGGTCTCCAAAAGTGCTGCCGGAAACGCTGGCTGGTCGGTACTGGGTTTCCATAAATATTGTTTCGGTCCAGTTTGATATCCAGCCGATAAGAGGAAAAAAATCGAGAATGGGGAAAAAAAGGATCGATCTCCCTAACTGTTTTACGTTTGACTTTATTTCGATTTGTTCTGATATTTTGCTGTTATGTTTTTCTGTTGTTCTGTTGTTCTGTTGTTCTGTTGTTCTGTTTTTCTGTTGCTCTTTTGTTCTGTTGTTCTGTTGTTCTGTTGTTCTGTTGTTCTGTTGTTCTGTTGTTCTGTTGTTCTGTTGTTCTGTTGTTCTGTTGTTCTGTTGTTCTGTTGTTCTGTTGTTCTGTTGTTCTGTTGTTCTGTTGTTCTGTTGTTCTGTTGTTCTGTTGTTCTGTTGTTCTGTTGTTCTGTTGTTCTGTTGTTCTGTTGTTCTGTTGTTCTGTTGTTCTGTTGTTCTGTTGTTCTGTTGTTCTGTTGTTCTGTTGTTCTGTTGTTCTGTTGTTCTGTTGTTCTGTTGTTCTGTTGTTCTGTTGTTCTGTTGTTCTGTTGTTCTGATATTTTGTTGTTCTGTTGTTCTGTTAATCAGTTTTTTATTTTATACATCGAATCTAAACCTTTTTTCAATTCAAAAAAAAATCTAAAGCCCAGCTGGGTGGCCCCGTCCAATCCATAACTTTTGCGACCGTCCGGTGATGTGACTGGAATATCAAAATCCGTCACACATGCCCATTGCAATGTCCCCGGAATGTGCGGAATATGGACACGGCACGATAACGCCCGTCACAGCCGGTGATGATACACTGCGACTACCTGGCCTTCAGTGGTGTGGCCGATGTGGACGACGATGATGACGATGATTATTTCGAGAATGCCAGACAAAAGCTTTCAGGGTGCCCTGTGACGGCGAACATCAGCCAGGAAATGGATTCATTTGACCATCGGTCGTTGTGGTGTGTCGTTTTTCAACATCGGTGTGTGCTGGCTACGATGGATAGGGGCTGAATTATCAAGCAGGACCGCAGAAAATGTGTTTTGATAGTTGCCAAAGTTGAGTAATGACTAAAGGGTTGAGGACAGAGGATTATTTGTTGGTGATTGCTCCCCTACAAGAAAATCCCATGAACATGATCTCTGAATCTATGTTAGTCTCAGTTTAATCTGACTGCAGCCTAAAACTACAGAAAAATAATGCCAACCTACTTGGATTCATTTTCCTTTATTTGAGTGTTACAATTGTACAGTTTGGATAGTCCAGTCCTCAAGATGTCAAAACTCTCAAGTCGTCAAAACGCACCCAATGTTCAAGTTGACTTAAAAGCAAGTCTCTTGAAGTAGCTAAACTTTTCCACCAAATTCGACCACCAAAGTCGTTCCACCCCAAAAGTACTCTGCACCGTTTATGGCAGTATCCACGGCAGCCATCCCCAGCACCAGGAATAATGATTTTTATCGTCATTATTGCCAGGCCCAGGGTGGTACGTGCCCATGTCCCAGAAACACCGGGTCGTCACTGCGTTGTCCCAGTCTAGTGCACACACACACACTTGGGGAGACCACTAATCCAAATGACGACAACCGAGGACGCAACGTTGCGTACACAGACAAGGCAGGACCGAACCATGGTTAAGGGGACTCCACGGAACGAACCCGTATTATCGTCACGTTCTGGGCTTTATGCATCGTGCTGGGTGCTGTGCGCCAAATTGGAGGCCACTCCATGGGTGCTTTTTCGGGGGCAAAATGCATTCCATATTCAGGCCATGGCACATGGCGTTCTCGTTGAGAGCTCGTTTCATTTGTGTGGGCACATGCATGGACGATGCTGATGATGGGTTGGAGCCAATTCAGGAAGTCATGAACCGAGATTGACCCCCCTGAACGTCACCCTGCCGTGGTGCGTTACATGGCCACAGGTTGTTGACGAAACCACGAAAATGTGTGGTCAAATTTTTCGTTCAATTCCGGTAGATCGTCGTCGTGCGGAGGGCCCTCTTCTGGGGATGGACCAGCATGAACAGACCATGCAATTGAATGATGTTATCGTGACCGCTTATTATTTTAGACCCATGCCTGGGAGGTGCAATCTACTTGGACAGTGTGTTACAGTAAGAGGTGTGATTGTAGCAGCCTGTTTTTGTTACAAACACAATCACAATTATTCAAACTCAATTTGAGCTTAAATAAATATAAATAAAAAGTTGAGGAAAATACAACGCGGTTTCGAAAAAAAGTTTCTGAAATTTGCACATGGGACAACTTTGCGTTCACGAGCAGTGTGCGTGTAGAGAAACTCAACGGTAAAGCCCTCCCGCAGAGATATCCATCGCTGGATCGTTTAGCAAGTGTTTTTCGGGGTGGGGTCACCCTTACGGGTAGTGACCACCCCCTGAGGTAAGCAAATCGCAAACACCAAAATTCATCAAGGGGAAAACCGTGGAAAGTGCTACCTTATTTAATTTTTCTTTTTTGGGTTAACGAATTTCATCACGAAATAAAAGTTGAACGGATTTCTTTTAAGAACACGGTTCTATTTCCAGCTGGGTTCTTAGCAACTTTTTTTTTGTTCAGCTGAGCAAGATCAAACCAACGATTTCGGGTGGGGGTAATTATTTCGGAGCACTTTTTTTTTGGGGTGGAAGCGGTTCCCCGCGCAGAACGAAACAGTAACGAAGGACTTTTTTATTGGTCCGTTGGCCCTGGGCCAGCGCGAGCGAACGCTGGAAGGGAAATAAATCAATATTCATGCTCAACAATAAAAGCAAATAAAGCGTTTACAACGTTGCTAACCCGCGAGACTGGGTTAACCCTTAAGGATCAGAAAAAAATTAAGACCTGTTTAAATTTTTTACAAAATTTAGAAATTAATGCCGCAAGGTAAAAAAAAATAAATAAAAATTATTTTTTTTATCATTCGAGGGTGAATGTAGAAGGTCAACTCCGTTTCAGCTCTCGAAATGATGAATGTTTCCAAATTACTGGACTGTGGCAAGGTCAGTGAGTCCACATGAGCCTTTCCAAAAACTTGCCCGTGAGTAATGAACCGAGAGTTGGTAATCAAAAATCTACTGTAACCCAACCAAGTTGAATCAAGCATGAAAAGAGGTTTTACGCTTTCCCAAGCAGAAGATTGTTTCAAGAAGTGGTTTTTTCCCAAATTGCTCCAAATATCAACCAATTAAGACAGCCGTTTATCTACGACACCAATTAAAGTGAGCCCCCCTGCTCAATAAACAGGCCATTTGGCGTGCGTCACACGTGTCAGGCTAATGATACGCGGTACCGGGTTCGACAGAACGGCCACGGTTGGTAATAATCGTAAAAAAAATCCGTGCCAACAACCATCAACCAGTGGTGGTGGTGCTGGTCATGGTCCCGTGGGAACTGGTGGACAAATTTGAGGGTAATATTTTAAGAGCGAGTCCACGAGCAAAGCATACTCATCTCGCATCGACCTCACCAATCTGCTTGAAATTCTCAGGGGTTGTTTGTACATATAAAACTAGCATCTGGCCAAAATATGAGCACTCTAGGTCAACGGGAAGTGGGGCAAATCGGGACACAAAGTTTGAAGGTTAAAAAACGTAAAAAATCTTAAAAATGCTATAACTTAGGCAGAATTCAATTTAATTTCAAAATTCAAAATGCATCTTAAAGGGCTTCAAAAATGCAACAAAATGCAGGGTTGAGCATCCAAATTGGTTAACTGTAAAGGGAATTATTAACATTTTAGTAAAAAAATAGCATAATTTTCAAACTCAAATAAAAAAGTGTTCCATCCAGATATCAACTCGGATCGACCTGCAGCTTGTAGGGGACATCTGGAACTACCATCTGAGACTGAGACCGCTTTGGGTAAGGCATCTTAACATATCAAATAGACACTTTTACTTTAAGTTAAATTTTTTGGTAGTAAATTTTTGCTCGGAGGACCCCTTAGATCCCATTTTCTGGCGATAATTTTTACCATAATCGTGTTCCTGAGACAATTTCACATTAGAAAAATGCATAAAAATGTATATTATCATCCATTTTAACCCTTTAATACTGGCTCTTTCCAAAAGAAAAATACTGCACCCTTTCACAATGTTACATCCTAAACTGCCTGTTGCTTGATTTAGAAATTAAAAGACCTCGATTGGTTGGAAAAATGTGTAACTTGCATCCTTTTTTTAAACGTTTTCTAATTGATTTGGCCATATTTGAACTGCACTCTTAAAATTTTCATAATGGGTAATTCTCTACCAACTCACTCGAAATCGGAAAAAATTGCCCCGACCCCTCTTCGATTTGCGCGAATCCGAGGTCCGTTTTTAGATATCTCGTGACGGAGGGGCAGTACGACCCCTTCCATTTTGAACATGCAAAAAAAGAGGCGTTTTTCAATAATTTGCAGCTTGAAACGGTGATGAGATAGAAATTTAATGTAAAAGAGACTTTTTTTAAATTAGACGCCCGATTTAATGGAATACTCAAAATTCCGAAAAACGTATTTTTCATCAAAAAAACACTAAAATGTTTTTAAAAAATCTGCCATTTTCCGTTACTTGACCATAATTTTTTTTTGGAACATGAAACATAAGGAGTTTGTTTACAAACATCACGAGTTATCGCCATTTTTCGAAAAAGAGTTTTGAAAAAAATACTTTTTACGTTTCCTAGATGTTTCGGTATCAAAAGATCGGAAATTTTATACTCTTTCCAATGCCACATAGGTTGATTTGTTAATCGTGGACCGGTTCGGATGCCGGTGGAATTTCCGACGACGTAATTCCGGGTTGGTACGAAATTCCAACGAAAAATCTATTCTATCGATACAAAACCCCCCAAAACGGTGTTACACCCACTCCAAAATGTTTATTTAGCAATTCTATGGTAATATATTGATATTTAGTTAAATTAAAAGTTTGCAAAATAAAGTTGAGATAAATTTATATAGAATTTCCAGAGTTATATAAACTTTTCTACTAATTAGTTAGTAAACTTAATATTCAATCCCAATTATTTTTTAGTCAGTCACGGATGCCTATTTGGAGTTGGGAGACTGGATTCATGGTTATTTGTCAATAAATAACTTTATTTATGTTAATTTTTCGAATCTAATCTTATCTAATCTAATCAAACACAAGCGCAGCCAGTTCGAAGAAAGCATCCTGGAAGAACATGTGATTAGATTAAAAAATAAATAAAAATAATAAAAAAAATAATGATAATAATGATTGTAGTACATTCGAGCATCCCCGAAACGTATTACACTCATAAAAGCGGCCAGGCCTACTGCGTTGCATTAACCGCAGAGAGTATTCTGTGAACGGATCACATTTCACAGAATCTACATGGGAGGAAGGTTGCGTGGACATACCGTACCAAACGCTCCGGATCAATTTTGATGTGGTGTGTGTTTTGTGTGTGCAGTTTTTGTAAGTGTCGTGAGATTTTACAATTTGGTCATGTATATTAAAGGGGAATAGTAGGATAAAGGAATCGGATTAGGATTAAAATAAATCATGTAGTGAAAAGTTATATACAATTAAGCATTGAATTTGAAAATAATTCCAGGAAGCTGCAAATTTATTAACTATTATTAAAAATCAAGTGATCCAGACGGTCCCATTGCTGAAGTTGTAATTTTGATTAGAATATGCAACTTGATCATATTGATATTGTGGAATTGTAGGATAAAGGAAAAGGAGTAGAAGAGGGAATATTAAAATTATAGTAGAAAAATAAATACAAATAAGCAGTAAATTTAAAGTTGATTCCAGGAAGCTATCAAATAAATAACATTGTTTTAATCGACAAATGGTTTAAATGATTTCATTGCTTAAATTGTAAGTGTCATTAGTTTATGCAATTTGATCGTTTATGGTATGGGTGAATGGTGGGATGAAGGAAAAAGTATTGGATAATGATTTATGTGGAAATTACAATAAATAGGATTTATAGTGAGTAGTGAATAGATAAATGCATGTAAGCATTTCATTTAAAGAGTATTTATTTATGTACATTTTTCGAAATGTGTACAAACTTATTTTGCACCTTTCTTATTTTTGTAGTAGTTTTTGTTATATAACTTTTTAAAGAAATCATCTTTTCATGAGTTTTTTGTAGCAAAATGTTCGGCATAAGTTTCTGAACAAAACATAGTACTAGGTTTTTGTCAAACTTTAAATTGTTTACATGTTTCATCACAATATGAACATTGTGCCCAAGGGGTGTTAATACTTTTTTTACATACAAAAGATTACCATTGATTTATTTGCAGAACAAACGGATTCAATTTCTTTTACGCTCAATTTATTCAACTTTCAACAAGAATTTTAATCCGATTCAATCCAGAAGAGCTTTCAATCACCGCGTTTCACGAGAACTTTCTATTTCCATCCTCTTTGAATATTTATTACTTTTATTTCTTCCCTCGAACTCCTCTCATTACCATACCGACCCCCGTGAACCGTGTCACAGTCACCCTCCTCTCTTCTTTTTCCCCCGCCCCCATCAAAAGCCAAAAATTCCAACTTGCCCCAAGCCGAGCTCACGTGCCTCTCTTGGAAAGCTCCCAAAAATTCCGAGACATAATTTCACCCCAATCTACCCCACCGCCACCAGCACGAGATCTTCATTTTGGGCTCACCTTGACACGGATCGTGTGGGGGGTCCACCATGCGTGCATTTTCGCAACCCACCCACCTCAGAAGAGCCACCGAAAATAGGAGGAAAAAAAAGTTAAAAGTTCGACTTTCAAGCCTCTGTTTGAAGTTCGTTGATTGCTCACCTTTCACAAAATCTTCTTGGGAAGAGAGGGTGATTATGCGGGGGTGGAGTTCGGCAGCAGGTAGAAAGCTATTTTGATTACTTTGACTAGTAGGGCAACCGAAAAAGAAAGGGGGGAGGGAAGGTGGTATGACCTCCAAGGGTGCTCCCCCTCAAGGATTGCCCTTTTTAAAATGTGATGAAAATCGTTAGCAAATTCCTTGCCTTTATAGTACCGAGAGGACCCTCTTTTGAGGTGGGTTAAGGATCGTTTATATGCTTGTTAAATGAGGGTTTAAATTAAGTTTACAAATAGACAGGGCAGGAGCCGTTTAGCATAACCTCTCGCCACCGCCGCCACCATCTTCTCCCTACCTTTTCTTGGACTAGGATGAAGGGAAAACACATGCCAAAGGGAGGAACTCCACCCACATTCAAATGGGAGGGGGCGTTGAAAGGCTTTGTTTTACGATTATACGGCTCAAGTTGGTGCTCATATTCAGTGATTTTACGGTCATGAACGTAAAATAAAAACTTTTTAACGATATTGGTTTCGAAGGGGGGGAGGACGGGGACGGGGACGGGAACAAGGCGTCTTATTAAGATGTTTGCAAAGTCGTTCTGGATTAGCATTAACTCTGTCTGGCTGGGTCCAAATTAGGAGGTTGTTTGTACGAATTGAGAGGAAAGTGTGACGAAAGTGTCGTTAAGAGTTTTGGATGGAAATTATCCGAAGAGAAATTTATGCTTTAAAAAAACACTACCAAACAATTTTCTGTAAAACAGTAAATTTTGATTAATGCAAATTATTGTCAATATGATAACAACTAATTTAATCATTTTTATTTTCTTCTTACTTCAAAAACATTTTATAATTAAAAAAACAACGTTTGATTTATTTTCAGGACAATTTGTAAAAATGAAAATTGTTATTGAAACACTTAACCAGATTTTAATATTTTTTTTGTAAAAAAAAACGTTTTTGAGTCCCATCAAATTCATTTTTTATTGAAAATTACAAATCTTTCGATCTTCCAACAAAATTTAAACTTGTGGACCATTAAATGTTTAGTTGTTTTGGCAAGAATTATTTTTAAATATTTAAGTCAAGAAAAAAACGAAGGGAAAGAATAAAAACTCCTTTCAAATGTTTGTCTTCAACAAAAACATATTTTTTTAAGTCAATCAAAACATTTCAAGAAGCTTTGTTTTGAAATCGACAAAAAAATCGATCATAATTTTGATATTTATTGGAGACATCTGGCTGCTTCTTAGGACCTAAAATCATGACTTGCACTTCTGTAAGGTCAATCCTAAATTTTGTGTGGAATTATCGGTGCTGCAAAATGACTTAAAAGGGCTTGAAAATGGAAACTTTGTCCAATACTTTCATTTGAAAGAAGAAAAATTGCAAGGAGTAATGTTACATCATTAATAATGTATTGCAATAAAAAAATAGGGAATCGGTTGTACTGGACCCTCTCCAATTTCAATGAAACTTTGTAGACATGTTATCCTACGCTGATGTAAGCCATTTTTGTGTATATGGAGCCAGTTTCACTCGATAATAACATTTGAGAAGGGCGTAAGTGTTTTCAATATTTTTGTGATTCGTAATTTAAAAATGTCTCTGTCTCGAAGCCGTTGCATCGTATCAAAAAGTGGTCAAAGACAAACTTGTAGGACATTTGATAAGGGACCATCCATAAACCACGTGGACAGTTTTTTTGCGAATCTGTTACTCCCCCCCCCCCCCTCGTGGACAATTGTCCATACAAAAAAAAACTTTTTTTGGTCCCTAAGCTTTCCCAAAAAATACACAGATATTTTGATTTTTAAGTTTAAAAGTCAAATTTGAAGGTGAGCTCACGATTTTTTTTCGTTCAAATTTTTTGTGAGAATAGATGTTACAAAAAAAACTCACGAAAAATCCAACTCACCTAAAAAATACAAAAAACATTTACTAAAACTGTTTTTTTTTTAATGCTTAAACGTCAAATTTTTAAAAAACCGAATACACGAAAAAAAATCAATTCTCGAAATCATGAATTAAATTCACGAATGCAAGAACCACGAAGGAATATATTCACGTTTATAGTGCAAATGCACCATACTCATGATTCACGATTCACGATTCATGATTCATGATTCATGATTCACGATTACGAGAATTGATTTTTTTTCTGTGTACGGGAATCTATTCTCTAGACAATTTCACATAAAATTCTCCATATTGACCACTGTCCAAAGTCCAATCCTCGTAAAGTTACAGTGGTTTTAAAAATAAAAATGTTGAAAAAATATGTTTTTCGATGGTTTTTGACAATTTCTTTATGACAGACTTGATTTAAAGTCTCGAAGATACTTTTACCGGAAAGCTCGTCCAATTTCCTATTGTAATTTTTTTTTGCATCATCTTTGGCTATTTTTTTAACTTGAAAATCAAAAAATCTGATAGAAATGGCTGTTTATTATTTAAGTGTAATTTCTTACAAGTTTATCTTTGATCACTTTTTGATACGATGCAATGGCTTCGTGGTACAGAAATATTTAAATTACAAATTACAAAAATATTAAAAACACTTAAGCCCTTCTCAAATGTTATTATCGGGTGAAACTGGCTCCATGTACAATAAAATGGCTTCCATTAGCGTCTACGCTAATAATATGTCTACAAAGTTTCATTGAAACCGGAGATTGTCGAAAAAAAAGTACTCTGTTTTGGGCTGAAATTGCTCTGCAATAATGTAATATTTACATCAAAATCTGAATAGCTAGAAAATCTCTTTAACTTTTGTATTTGGCCTATTAAAAAAGGGCAGTTAGTACAGCAAAGCAAAAAATAAAATAAAAAAATGTAATATGAGGTTTTTCTAAGAGCAATCCAATCTTAAGTTTAAAAAAAAACATAACAAAATTCAAAAATATTGTATTTGGGTAGTTAAATATATGATAAAAAATGTATCCCAATTTGTATTTCTTACGTATCATTTTTGTATGGACAGCTACCAAAATTGTATGGAGACTTTTATGACAGCACCAATAATACAAAATGGCTTCTTTTGTCAAAGCAAAATAAAATCCATTTCCTGATTTCGGAGAGTTTTGCTCACATTTCCTGTGGTAAAATTACATCTGGTCATGATGCACCTTTCCTGAAGTTTTTTTATGTACTTTTATCTCTGCATATGTTTGGGAATAATTTGTAATTTCTCATTTTCTATTATACTTAATAAGGTATTTAGGAGATTCAACTGTAATATTACATCATATAAAAGGTAATATCATGCCTACCATATTTGCACCTTCCAACCAAACTTATTATTTTTGTCAAATTTCTCGTAAAAAGGAATTTCACACAGTAACCGGTTCATATTTCTCTATTTTCTTGATTTTTTTTTTCATTTCATCAAAAGTATCAACGCACCCAAAAAATACATATCCAACTCTTTCCTTTCACCCTCATAATCTCGCCTGTCCTTTTCTCACCCATTAGGGAAAAATTCCCACGACGAACATTCATTGCCAGTGTAGGGCACAAACACCACCCTCACATTCTGACATTTACCCCTCTTCCCCCCCTTTTTGCACTCCTTTCCCCAGTGATTCCACCGGCAACATACTTAACCTCTTCACTTTATGATGTTTTCAGCCATTTGAGCCGAAGCGCACGGGAGCAAAACTTTTCCTCCTTCCGCCCCCTTTTAGCTCCTTTGTATCACAACACTCACGCCTCACGTCTCACACCCAACTCGTTCTCACGTTCCTTCCATTTGGCGGGCGTACGTTGTGTTGGGGGAGCGAAACTTTCGCAAGACCCGACTTCATTAACAAAAGCACAGGAGGCACACACACACTGGAGAACAATGCGCGCTCCTCACACAGAAGAAACAGTCGCAGACGGAGCCGGAGAATGCTCACACTTGAAAAGTGAGTAAGGGATGGGAATGGAAGTTGTGAATCCCGTTCCCTTTTGCACTTTCATTTTCCACCCAATTTGGCTGTCGTGCACTCAACTTGTTACTCACTCGGTGTGTGAGTGTGTATGTGTGTGAGAAGCTAGTAGCAATTGACACAAGCTAGGCAGCTGGCTCTGAATGCCAAACGAGGAGGCTGTTTTGAGAGGGAGTTTTGTTGCAATGAAAAAAGGTTTGACAGGGACTTTTTTGAGAGAAATTTTTGTTTGATTTAATTGCTAATTTGAAAACAATTTTGCATAATTGCAGTAGGTTGTAGAATACGTGCAACATTCTAATACGATTAGAGCAGTTCTCTACGGAATCGATCTATTTTTTTATTTCAATTTTTGTACATTTGAATTCGGCTAAACTTTTTTGGTGCCTTCGGTATGCCCAAAGAAGCCATTTTGTGTCATTAGTTTGTCCATATAATTTTCCTTACAAATTTGGCAGCTGTCCATATAAAAATGATGTATGAAAAATTCAAAAATATGTACCTTTTGAAGGAATTTTTTGATCGATTTGGTGTCTTCGGCAAAGTTGTAGGTATGGAAAAGGACTACACTTAAAAAATGATACACGGTAATTTTTTTTTGGTTATTGTAAACGGCATGGGCAGCACTGACGATAAAACGCAGAACGGTAGCCCCTCGTCAAAAGGCAGCTACATCTTCAGCCCTGGAGCTGACAAGCCGAGCCATCGACGATCGAATCGGCTCGCGAACGTCAACAAGAAGCAAGACCACTTAAAGTAGAACACGAAGCGACACCTGGTACATGTGGTTACTCTTTTGGGGATGTTTTTTGTCTAATTTAGTTACTTTTGCAGCAATTAGAAACCACCCAGACCAGCATAGCTGATAGCTTAGGCCTGCTTGATTATCGAGCTTATCGAGAACGCGGAAAGAAGAACCGCACACACGATAGGGTAAACTATTATTTTTTCAAGTACTCGTTGAGGTTATGCCTAGTATTCTTACATACTAAATTTGAATTTACTAGTATAGATTTCCACACATTTGCTCCCGACCGGTCCGCCCAAGCACCATTAGACTGGGACCGTTGAATCAACGCCAGGTAATCTAGCGCTTAGTTGATTCCAAAAATATGTTGAATTTTTACACTTTGTTTTCATGATCGCGGACAGGGCACATCTCGGTTCATGCCATCGACCTGCACGAATATAGACAAAGGGTACGAGGAAAAACTAGATGTGAGTGACTAACTAAAGCTATACTAAAATGGATCTAATAAATATGAATTTTCCAGCTTTGAGCTGCGTCAAACAAACCGCTGCTTCAAGGAGTTTGTACTCATCCCAACAGTTATTTTTAATTTCACTTTTTGTCACTAAAACTTGATTTGCGAAAAAACACAATTTTTTTAGGGGACATAAAATGCAAACTTTTCAGAAATATCCAGGTTGTGCAAAAAATCTTTGACCTAGTCATACATTTTTAATCACTACTGTTTTTTTTTTTTTCAAAAAATGGTCCGATTTACAATGTTAAAATATGAAACATTCGTGAAATTTTTAGATCTTTTCGAGAACAAAATTTAAAAAAAAATCAAATCATGACTATCATTTCAAAAGGGCCAATCTTTCAATATAACGCCCTTTTGAAATGTTAGTGTTGATTTAAAAAAATATTGTTTTCACAAATGTTTCATATTTTAACATTGTAAATCGGACCATTAGTTGCTGAGATATCGACGATGGGTAATTCTCCGCCAACTCACACAGCAGTTGCCCCGACCCCTCTTCGATTTGCGTGAAACTTTGTCCTAAGGGGTAACTTTTGTCCCTGATCACGAATCCGAGGTCCGTTTTTTGATATCTCGTGACGGAGGGGCGGTACGACCCCTTCCATTTTTGCACATGCGAAAAAAGAGGTGTTTTTCAATAATTTGCAGCCTGAAACGGTGATGAGATAGAAATTTGGTGTCAAAGGGACTTTTATGTAAAATTAGACGCCCGATTTGATGGCGTAATCAGAATTCCGAAAAAACGTATTTTTCATCGAAAAAACACTAAAAAAGTTTTAAAAATTCTCCCATTTTCCGTTACTCGACTGTAAAAAATTTTGGAACATGTCATTTTATGGGAAATTTAATGTACTTTTCGAATCTACATTGTCCCAGAAGGGTCATTTTTTCATTTAGAACAAAATTTTTCATTTTAAAATTTCGTGTTTTTTCTAACTTTGCAGGGTTATTTTTTAGAGTGTAACAATGTTCTACAAAGTTGTAGAGCAGACAATTACAAAAATTTTGATATATATACATAAGGGGTTTGCTTATAAACATCACAAGTTATCACGATTTTACGAAAAAAAGTTTTAAAAAAGTTGGTCGTCATCGATCATGGCCGTTCATGGTCACCCGCGACAGACACGGACGACGAAACAAAGAGAAACGCAAAAAGTAACTTTTTCAAAACTTTTTTTCGTAAAATCGCGATAACTTGTGATGTTTATAAGCAAACCCCTTATGTCTATATATCAAAATTTTTGTAATTGTCTGCTCTACAACTTTGTAGAACATTGTTACACTCTAAAAAATAACCCTGCAAAGTTAGAAAAAACACGAAATTTTAAAATGAAAAATTTTGTTCTAAATGAAAAAATGACCATTCTGGGACAATGTAGATTCGAAAAGTACATTAAATTTCCCATAAAATGACATGTTCCAAAATTTTTTACAGTCGAGTAACGGAAAATGGGAGAATTTTTAAAACTTTTTTATTGTTTTTTTCGATGAAAAATACGTTTTTTCGGAATTCTGATTACGCCATCAAATCGGGCGTCTAATTTTACATAAAAGTCCCTTTGACACCAAATTTCTATCTCATCACCGTTTCAGGCTGCAAATTATTGAAAAACACCTCTTTTTTCGCATGTTCAAAAATGGAAGGGGTCGTACCGCCCCTCCGTCACGAGATATCAAAAAACGGACCTCGGATTCGTGATCAGGGACAAAAGTTACCCCTTAGGACAAAGTTTCACGCAAATCGAAGAGGGGTCGGGGCAACTTTTCCCGATTTCGTGTGAGTTGGTAGAGAATTACCCCGATAGAATATGGTGGATTGTTTGGGTGAGACTTAGAAAACATCAATTTTCCTGCTTTTTAAGCCTTTACATGGCAATATCTCAGCAACTATAGGGCGTATCAACAAAGTTCCAGAAATCAATGTAGAGAATTTTCTCAGCTTTTCTATAATATTTTTTTCAAAGGTGGGCAAACATGTGCACTAATTTAAAAAAATGCAAAACTGCAACTATTTTCAAAAAAGTTACATAAAAATGGCTATAAGTTGAAAACGGTGCACTTTATCAAAATTTCACTACAGTACTTTTTGATTGCAAATTTGATTTGACATCGAAAAATGAAGTTGAAATTTTTTTGCGACCAATATCTTGCTTTACAAAAAAAAAAACTGAAAAGTTGGCATTTTATAGCCTATAAAATATATCAGAAATTTAAAAAAATTTAAGATATTTTTTTTTGTAAATCAAGTTTTAGTGACAAAAAGAAAAAAAATCATCAGAAAAGAAGACACCAAATCGATCAAAAAATTTCATCACAAGATACAGATTTTTTGAATTTTAATGCATCGTTCATACACCCAGAACTGGACATCGGCATACGAGAGGATAAAGAGCACGATTCGGTAGCAAAATGGTACTGTGTGCGGACTGAGAGGATAAATCCCGAAATTACCGAGAGTACTTTACTCTTGGGTTCATCTTCAAAAAAAGTTCATCTATCAAAAAAAAAGTACCGGTACCGAGACTCGAACCCAAGACCTTCGGCATATTGAACCGGGCTTTTGCCGTATGGACCACCATGGTTCGGTGACTAAGTGGCGGTCTTTTGTCCATATAAGCCACTCAATAGGATGAACTGTTCCAATGAACGAATGAACACGCGAGAGGACTATACTCTCGCAAAATTGCACTTTCCTCACGTTTTTTTTCGTGAGGACTATCCCTTCGTTCTTTAACTTTGGGTGTAAAGATAAGCGTTACAGTTTTTCTCCAAAGCATCGATGATTAAAAAAAAACAAATATGATTTCACATTATTATTGGTGTGAGTTGGCTGAGAACCATTCCTTTGAATTTTCCTCTACATAAAAAAATTTAAATGGAAAAATGTTGTTTATGAAAACAAAACTGATATAAAAACGTAGTTGCCCATGATGCGACTTTATAACCTCAGAAACACAAACATAGCAAAGAATACAAAACGCCAAGAATTCATATTGCTGCAGCGGAGATGATATTTTTCGGAAAAGCCAACACTCATTCCACAAATAGGGCAGCACACACCCGGTTTCCGAAACGTGTTGTGTACACGGGAAGCTGTGGGGTGGAAACTGCTGCATGAACCACATTCACAGACGTAGACTAGTACGCCGGGGCAAATAATTGCACCGACAAACGTCGCATTCGGAAACTACAATGTTTAGTGAATGCGCAAGTAAGGAAAAGTTGAAAAAGTGAAAATATCCAGAATAAATAGAATTTACAAATTAATAAAAATGCAAACTTTGTTTTCTATGTCAAAACGTTTTCAGAAATTCAATAAACTTTCAGTTTTTTGCTTGTTTTTGTAAAGCGCATCACAACAAAGACTAAAATGCAACTGCCTAGGAAAGTGGAAACTCTTGGAGTGAGTCCAATTTCTAATGAGGTGATAAAATGTTTATTACATGCTCGAATGGATTCTGGAGCCCTTTTGCTGAGGTTTTCGGTTTGGCCTAGCAAGTGTGAACATGGGCCTGCAGAAATCTAGGTTATGTTCAACGTTTTGCACAATGAACAATTTCGGTTCCGGTGCACTCTAGACAGAAAGTTGGTCTGCCCACTGGAGACAGAGGTTTACTAAAGCCAGTAATTATTCAGTGAGGAAGTCAGTATCGATTGGAACAGGAAAATCGTTCACAACTTTGTCTTTTGGAAAATTTCAAAATTGAATCTGCATTGAAGTGTCTTCGTTGTCTTCGTTGCCTTCGTTGCCTTCGTTGTCTTCGTTGTCTTCATTGTCTTTGTTGTCTTTGTTCTCTTTGTTGTCTTTGTTGAAATTGTTGTCATTGTTGTCTCCGTTGTCTTCGTTGTCTGCGTTGCCTTTGTTGTCTTGTTGTCTTCTTGTCTTCTTGTCTTCTTGTCTTCTTGTCTTCTTGTCTTCTTGTCTTCTTGTCTTCTTGTCTTGTTGTCTTCTTGTCTTCTTGTCTTGTTGTCTTCTTGTCTTCTTGTCTTCTTGTCTTCATGTCTTCTTGTCTTCTTGTCTTCTTGTCTTCTTGTCTTCTTGTCTTCTTGTCTTCTTGTCTTCTTGTCTTCTTGTCTTCTTGTCTTCTTGTGTTCTTGTCTTTTTGTCTTCTTGTCTTCTTGTCTTCTTGTCTTCTTGTCTTCTTGTCTTCTTGTCTTCTTGTCTTCTTGTCTTCTTGTCTTCTTGTCTTCTTGTCTTCTTGTCTTCTTGTCTTCTTGTCTTCTTGTCTTCTTGTCTTCTTGTCTTCTTGTCTTCTTGTCTTCTTGTCTTCTTGTCTTCTTGTCTTCTTGTCTTCTTGTCTTCTTGTCTTCTTGTCTTCTTGTCTTCTTGTCTTCTTGTCTTCTTGTCTTCTTGTCTTTTTGTCTTCTTGTCTTCTTGTCTTCTTGTCTTCTTGTCTTCTTGTCTTGTTATTTTTGTTTTGTATTCAGTAGCTGATCACTTTCCCGAAAAGCGAAAACCAATCAAACCAAAGCCAACGCGTTGACAAAAAGAGAAAATCTCAGCTTTTAGCAAACTACCGAGAGGGGGGTGAACGAAGCCAACAAAATACAACTAAGCCGAAAACGGTGCAACAAAAGCGTTTTCCCCACCGGATAGTCTAGCATTTCCCGGGTGAATCCTTATTTTATTAGCTTTCAGAAGCACCGTTTTTGGGGCGCACCATTCCGATGTGCTAGCAACGATTTCCTACTTTTCTTAAGCTGTGCACTCGAACTAACAATGGCAACAAAAATGGTTCGAAAATTGTCTTCTAGCAGAAGCTTGAGGAAAACATTTTTTTTCGATTTTTCTCCCCACAATGTTTAACTTTCTTTGCAGGGATGTTTAAAAAATCCGAAAAATAACATTAAATTTCTATTCTTTCTTAAG